>NC_036872.1:3504864-3526240 GCF_002910315.2 Salvelinus sp. IW2-2015
AGAGAGAGAGAGAGAGAGAGAGAGAGAGAGAGAGAGAGAGAGAGAGAGAGAGAGAGAGAGAGAGAGAGAGAGAGAGATATCCAGTTGCCTGGAGCACAAATACAAATTCCTTCTAGACACTGTTGCCCTAGAGCACACAAAATATATCCATGCCTTGTCCTAAACATCAGCGCCACGGCTAATTTCCACAAAGCTGTGAATTATCTGGGAGACAAGGAAAGATTCAATACTTGAATCAGTTATAGAACCCATTGCCCTTTATGGTTGTGAGGTCTGGGGTCCGCTCACCAACCAAGAATTCACAAAATGGGACAAACACCTAATTGAGACTCTGCATGCAGAATTCTGCTAAAATACCCTCTGTGTACGACGTAAAAAAACAAATAATGCATGCAGAGCAGAATTAAGCCGATACCTGCTAATTATCAAAATCCAGAAAAGAGCCGTTAAATTCTACAACCACCTAAAAGGAAGTTATTCCCAAACCTTCCTTAACAAAGCTATCACCTACAGAGAGATGAACCTGGAGAAGCGTCCCCTAAGCAAGCTGGTCCTGGGGCTCTGTTCACAAACACAAACAGACCCCAGAGAGCCCCAGGACAGCAACACAGTTAGACCCAATCAAATCATGAGAGAACAAAAAGATCATTACTTGACACATTGGAAAGAATTAACCAAACAACTATTTGGCCCTCGACAGAGAGTACACAGTGGCAAAATACCTGACCACTGTGACTGTCCCAAAATGAAGGAAAGCTTTGACTTTGTACAGATTCAGTGAGTATAGCATTGCTATTGAGAAAGGCCGCCTAAGGCAGACCTGGCTCTCAAGAGAAGACAGGCTATGTGACACCGCCCACAAAATGAGGTGGAAACTGAGCTGCACCTCCTAACCTCCAGCCGAATGTATGACAATATTAGAGACACATATTTCCCTCAGATTACACAGACCCACAAAGAATTCGAAAAAACAAATCCAATTTGAATCAACTCCCATATCCAAAATGCATGCTACATACAGTAAGTACCATTGAAATGAATGCAATTCATTGAACACAATGAAAAAGGCAACCTTTGAACCTTGTGAATCTTGTCTTGATGCTTTAGTTCATCTACCTGATAGCTTTCACACTGAGGGCCTCTCCATCCCCAATCATTCTGCCACTTGTTGAGACCTGCATTAACTGACCGCGGTAGCAGGATTTACTCACACCAAGTTATTAGCCAAACGGGATGAATGCATTTTGAATAGGCTCACTAGCAATCAGTGTCTTACCGCTCAAGTGGCCGTTGACGGCGAATGGTTGACAATAACATAATTTATTTTGTAGCTCTGTTCTGCCAACTTGCCCACGTCTGCAACTGTATCAGGAAAAACATTGGAATGGGGGAGATGGAAGAGCTGTCTGGTCTGGTTGATCTGTCGAGAGTTTTGAGTCTCCTCTCCTCGCCTCCCATCGCCTCGCCTCTCCTCGCCTTGCCTCTCGTCTCGGCTCCACACACTTAATCCTCTTGATGCATATTAATGCTTATACTTTTTAAACATCTTGCTTTTTTCTCAACGTTTACCAAAATGTAAGCTTGAATTTTTCAAAAGCAAATCACCCAGCTGTCAAAGTAAAATATGACCTGCGTACCATTTGATTTTGTCCCCCCCCCTATTTTTCTCTCTCTCGCTCTCTCGCTCTGCATAGGGAAATACAGGGATTGTCAGCTGGAGCTATTGTCCCCCAAAAGCTTTGACTAATAGGCTGTAAGATGTTGATTTAAGCACCTGGAGAGGATGTCAAGAACGTGATAATGTGAGTACACCGTATGGTACATCAAATAAAAGGCGAGATTTGCCTGGATTTGCATTTTCGACGCCGACAATTTGGGTTCGTGAACGGAAGGAGGCGAGGCCTCAGAACGTAACATACACTTCCCCCCTAACCGCACACGCACACACACACACGCACACACACATGACTTTTTCCTGTAAATGTCTGTTGCCTATGATAATTTTATAAGCCAGGAGTGTGAAGATAATTTGAACAATAATCCTTCCTTCCTTGAATAATCTACTGTTGGTAGAGTAGAATAAAGGGCAATACATGATACAATCAAAATGAGATATCTGACTTGCATGTAAGATCATATCAGCTCAACATCTTGACTTTAAAGTAGTCTATCTTTAACTGCGACTACAATTCGTAAAGTAAGCACACTAATACTTGAAAAGCTTAAAGTAGCTACTTTAGTAGCTACTACCACAAACTCACATGACACAGACACACAGGACACAGGCACACGGGACACAGGCACACACAAAGACAGAAACAGACACACAGGGACACACAGACAGCAACAGATGTGCAGGCACACAGAAAGATAGCAGCAGCTCGGGGCCTTTAACACCATCATTAATCTCGTCTTTCGCTGAGTCACAAGTCAGTTTTGCGAAGCGATTACCATTCCAGGCGACACTCTAACCCCGTTTGTATCATCTCCAGATATCTCAACTTCCTGACTCCTAGTATCGACACCTGACCCAGATCAATGGGACCCCGTCGTCCCAGGTGAGCATAACATAGCAGCACTGTGTGTTGGATCACTTCCACCTGACACAGTCCCTAGGTAGCTTCCCTGCCCATAATAAATGATGTCCCAGCTCTTAAAGACAAGTCTATTATTTCCACAGTCAGCCGCAATTAGTCTTTGTCAAAGAAATGGATATGCACACGTCACCAGATAGGTTACCAAAGCCCTATCAATACTGCCAGATCTCACAATTTATGCCACAGCTTCGGTGGCTGGTATGGTGCTGACTGTAAAAGAGTGGATTTGAGTCCGTATTAGTGGCTGCCCATGATGATGCATCAGGGCGAACTCGCCTCCCTTGGCTGCCTACTGTTAAGGATGTGATTGAGATACAGAGGTTTTGCGATTAGTTGGAACGCAACATGACGTAGCCATCGTCGTTACGGCGTTTGAATATCTCTGCTTTTTCACTTTTTGTATTTAATCAGTCGTAATGGACTGTTTTCACTCATGCTATCCATGGACTGGTGATGGACCATTCCATTGGGACTCATTATTTCTGCTGGTGGCAGCTTAGCCCCTCAAACTCTCTGGTTCCCACTCCACCATGCTCCCTCCACATCCAGTCAGACATCACTCGCAGGGTTAAAGAGTGAGAGACAAGTTTTTTTTTCTTTTTTCTCCCTCTACACAAGAGCCTTGAGATATTTACTGGAAGGGGGAAACCACATGGCTTGAGTTGTTGTATATTATCCTCTGTTTTGTGTTTATTTTCTTTTTCTTTTTTTCTTCTTTATTCCCATTTCGTTTTTGCCCCCGCGAGCGTGGAGTGTAACCAAAGCCAATGAAACCAATTGTTGTGGTCTTAGCAGGGGCAAAGGGATCAACCCTCTGTGCGTGTCACATGTGGTATTGGTTAACTCCAGAGCAGCCCTGCACACACACACACCACACACACACACACACACACACACACACCACACACACACCCACACACACACACACCACCACACACACCACACACACACACACACACACACACACACACACACACACACACACACACACACACACACACACACAACACCAAACGACTACTCGCAACACACGCACGTATACTTCACAACTCTCTAACACCTATCCACTCCTTCACAGAGGGGGGGCCCTGAATGGCCGTGTCACATTCTAACCTCATATCACCGATCCAAGATTTCCACTATTAGAGCACGGTGGTCAGGATGAGAAATCACCAGCTGGAACTACTCCAAACGGTTCTCCATGATGTCATCACACTATAGGCTTACGGAAAGGACCACAGTATCAAGCAACACACATACACGGGAACAAATCTCCCAACCTTTTGTTAGCTCCACCTGATACATACTGTAATCATCCCTCTTGTGACTGTCCAAATTTGAGTGGGAGAGACGTTGACGAGAGACCCTGAGAGGAGCACAATAACCCAGCACTTATGTCTCAGTCAGAGGGAATGAGTAAAACCTGGCTGAGCCACTGAGTCGTACTGAGCCAGACTAAAACATCTGGACAGCAGGAAACTGGATGGGGAAACACCTAAAGCCAGCCTGATTAGAATCACACGTTCCCCCTTTATTCCCCCTCGTTCCGTGACAAAATGACACTTAAGAACAGCCAGTCGTGGAATAACACACACATTAGAATAAATGTCTTTAATCTTCTCTTATTAGATAAGGCTGAGCATGGAGAGATAACACGGCTCAGTTTCAATAGGAGCTAAGGCGTTTGCGTAGCCAGTAAGTTACACACCACCTCATAACCAGGGCCCTTACATACTTCTTCCCTCTTTCACAAACTTTGTTTGTGTATGTTTTCAATTCTCCTCATTTCGTTGCATTTTTTTCTCTCTCTTGAACCCTGTATTCTATGGGTTTGTCAGGAGCTCCGAAGCTATATTTATAGAGGAGGCCACCGGCCGGGGCTACGGGGCTCTCTGGAAACTGTTTACATTAGCAGGAAGCTTTTGGTCTTCGATAAAAGTTTGTAACGCCACTGAAGTGCCCTGCTTTTCCCATACACTCCGGAATCCTCTTCAAATCCCCTGTCATTATAACAAATGTTTGGATTAGCGATCTGTAAACCATGTTCGCATTTCAATTTGGCGTCTCGTTATTATTCTCCCAGGGTGATATGGCAGTGACTGTCATGGATTTGCTATGTACAGTTACAGCCCCATGCAGCTTTCGGGAAGACCTCTATGTCCGTCTGTGCATGCATGTGATAAATATGTATGACAATGTTGTTTATTAACCGTGTCCTATTCAGACATACAGTACCTAACCGACTGGTAAGAGGCATTCAGGTAAAATGCTCCACTGAATCAACTGTTTGTCACCGTCATCAGTAGACCATCACACACTAACCCCTCCCTCCTGTTAAATGAATCCAATCAACAGCCATTATGTGTGCCGAGCGTGTGTGCACAAGCTGGACTATCTGTGTTAGCTCAGCCCTTGTATACTCGCATAGCATCCCGCCCTGTCAGACAGACAGACGAGCAGACAGACAGGCAGGCAGACAGACAGACAGACAGACAGGCCGATAGACCGACCGACCGACTGGCAGACATACAGGGGAGGGAGGGTCAGCATCCAAAGTGATGAATGCCTTTCTACAGAAAAGCTGTACGGAATGTCCTTGAGTTTAATCAAAACTATTTGTTTTGAGGCAAGCTTGGCTGTTGTCTCTGCGCTCATGTCCACTGATAGCCTGACATTAATGACATCATAAATCAGGAGAAGTGGCGCAGGAGTTTTGGTAATGTTTCAGGGTAGCGGACGGGCGGGAGGAGCGGAGCCGGGGTATGTTGGAATGCTGGATATATACGTGGGGGTTAACCAGTCCCTGGAGATAGGCCCAGACTGAGACAGACTGAGAGAGAGAGAGAGAGAGAGAGAGAGAGAGAGAGAGAGAGAGAGAGAGAGAGAGGCACAGCTAGACTGGATGCGTGGTGTGAGTGATGCTGCTAGCTATCTTGTCTGGGTTTTCCCTGAAGATTTTCATATGTAAAGCCCATATTGGGTCAGCTAATTGTTCTCATCGTTTTGTCAGAGAAAGTTATTCAGCCGTAGCCCTTTGCAAATGTAATGTCACAGCCGTCAGAGAGACCTTATATTTTACAATCAACACAAAAAAATGTATTTAATTACATTTTGGCCAATTCTTCTGTTCCTGTTCCTGTTTATGATGTAGGCCTCTGCTACAGCAGAACCATACAGTGTATGTATCACGACTCAGGATATGACCAAGATGCAGAAACGGGAGGAGGATAGTACAGTTCTCAGATTATTTATTAGAAACACGGGGCAGGCAAAGGTCGAGGACAGGCAGAGGTTCGTGACCAGGTCAGAGTCAGGCAGGTACAGGATGGCAGGCAGGCTCGGGGTCAGGGCAGGCAGTGGTTCGTAATCAGGTCAGAGTCAGACAGGTACAGGACAGCAGGCAGGCTCGGGGTCAGGGCAGGCAGAATGGTCAGAACCGGGCAAAAATAGGAAACAGAACTTGAGAAACAAGAAGACGGGAAAGCACGCTGGTAAGACCTGACAAAACGAGACAAACTGGCAACAGACAAACAGAGAACACAGGTATAAATACACTCTGGTTAATGGGGCAGATGGGCCATACTTGGAGGGGGGAGGAGACAAGCACAAAGACAGATGAAACCGATCACGGTGTGACAGTATGTAGAGATTGGCCAGGTTTCAGGACGGACCCCATGTTAGCACCTATATTCTCGTAATGTTGGCGATATAACAACACTAGAGTGCCTCCAATTCCCTAGGAAATTACCCGCTGTAAACAAGCCAAACAGAACAGCCAATTATTTAACAGACGTTTTTATTGATTAGTATTCGGAATAATGTGTATCTAAGTCTGTACTGTGTTGAGTTGTCAACAAATTCCATACGTGCTTTCGCTGGACATCTTCAGAGGTTATGAAAAGCATCCGCAACAAACAGCACAACGCCGAAGCGTCAATTATCTCTTAGAAGCGGCTATGGAGCGGAAAGTGGCACTCTTGGGAAAGTTCAGACTGAACCCGCTTTGGCCCAAATCTCTCTATACATGACTCTGGCCTACGGTATCATTACAAATCAATGCCCAATGGTCAAAAAGGAACAGCAGCAGTGTCCTCCTATCCAACAAGGCTAAACACAGCTGACGAGCCCTTCTCTGAGGTAATGTTAACGCTTCTCCTCCTCTTCTGCTCCATCCCTCATCCTTCTCTGTGATCCCCCCCCCATATTCACATAAACAAATATGACGTGATTGATTTGACAGACGGCAATGAGAAGTGTTTATCGGCCAACAACTATGAATAGCCTGCCTGAAACTCCCATGTGCCAGAGACATGGCCAAGAAGCATAGCAGGACGGTTGCTCATTAGAACCAGGGAGAGGAAGTAGACAGCTGTGTAGGGCTTGCGTCCCAAAATATATCCTATTCCCTGTGTAGTGCACTACTTTTGACCAGGGCCCGTGGGGCTCTGGTTAAAAGTAGTGCACTTTGTAGGGAATATGGTGCCATTCTGGATGCAGCCTCCCATGGATGACTTAGTGTAAACTATTATGATTGGTCTGTAGGGTCTCGGCTATAATCACGTCGTACATGTCAGAGTGAACTTTGACGCTCTACATTCTGAAAAGATAACACCGTTTCTTGGATATTAAGAAAAGAGCAAACTGGTGCTCTATTAGCAAGTACACCGTCCATGTTCTCCACCAAATGGAAATATGAAAATGTCCATAGGCAACCAAAAAGAAAGGATCTTATGTTGTAATGTCTAGTCAAGGATGACACTGTAGCTTAGTCCAGATTGAATTGTACCATTAAACACTGAAAGCGTACCACACTGTAAAGCACTCCAGATCGGTTCGAATCGCATACAGCTGTCTACAGAAATGCAACGAGCAGAGGAGCATTTGATTCCCGTCACAGTGAATGCAGAGCTAAAGAACAGTACATCAA
The DNA here is from genome assembly GCF_002910315.2 of Salvelinus sp. IW2-2015. Classification (NCBI taxonomy): domain Eukaryota; kingdom Metazoa; phylum Chordata; class Actinopteri; order Salmoniformes; family Salmonidae; genus Salvelinus; species Salvelinus sp. IW2-2015. The sequence continues at coordinate 3,512,389 of NC_036872.1, forward strand.
GATCACAATCACCAAGAGCTGTTTTTTGGAGAGAAAAAAACGAGTGTTGCCAAGAGGAAGCTATGCAGACAGACAGCACCGCCATCAGTGTGTGATTCCAATCCCTGGATGGCTTATAGACGCGTCAAATCTTATCTATCTACTTGCCGTCAGAAAGAAATTCCACTGCCATATCAAATATACCTGAAGGAAGGCTGGTAGGGAGACAACAATGTGAATTTCCGCAAACAGACAACATGCCTTACACGGACGTCAGTTGACCAACAAATGACAAGAAATGACAAGGTTGTGAGGGAACACCTTTGCCCGGCCTGATAGTAATCGCCCTGCCAGATTGTGCCAATGGCAACTTATGGAGAGAGATCGTTTTTTTTTCTTCTTTTGCGTCGGTGTCATTTCAGTCAAACAACACCTCCTGTACACCAAATCCGATTGCTTTCACCGCTTGTCAACCTGTGTCCAAACTAATCTGTCTGTCAATCTGCGGTAGAGAGAGAAGAGGTGTGTCTGTAGGGAGAGAAGTGGTGTGTGTGTGTGCGTGTGTGTGTGTGTCGAGGGTAAGGGGGTGGGTTGATGGTGGTGGGGTGTGGTGTCAGAGTATTGAACAGAGATAGAATTGACAAGCACATGTCGATGTGTTTCCCTAGTCTCCACATTAGAAAGCTAAAATGTACAGGTAACTACCAAAATAACGGAAACACTGGAGTAAACGAGGGATACAAAGTATGTTGTCAGCAGGTGCTTCCACACAGGTTTGGTTAAGCAATTAATTAACTACCATGGCTACCATGGCTTTGCCCCCATAGGATGACGAGCGGTCACTGAATGGTTTGAGGAGCATGAAAACGATGTTAACCATATGCCCTCGGCCGTCTCAGTCACCAGATCTCAACCCAATTGAACACTTCTGGAGCGATGCCTGAGACAGCGTTTTCCACCACCATTAACAAAACACCAAATGATTTATCCTGGAAGAATAGTGTCACATCCCTCCAGTAGAGCTCCAGACACTTGTAGAATCTATGCCAAGGTGCACTGAAGCTGTTCTGTCTCGTGGTGGCCCAATGCCCAATTGGTGTTTCCTTTATTTCGGAAGATACAGTACCCGTAGCATATTTGTCGCTGTGAGCAATTATTATTGTTATCTGCCTTCAACAATGCAAATCAATTAAATTTCCATGAGGGTCATTACTTCAGCTCTAACAAAACTTAGGCCCTTGTTTTCCCACAATTCTGTTTACTTCTAAACTGGCTGTCGGGGAAGCATTGGTATAGCCAGGGGATAATTGGCAACATGGCCAAACTCAGCTGTCTCAGCTGACCCCAGAACATAGTCTGGGAGAGACACTGAAGTAAAGAACAGCACATACCAGACAGAGAGTCTAAGTGGGAAATCTAAAAATACCGGAAGGATTGTTTCTTTAGGAGTATGGGTACGGGCTATGAATAAAGAGGTGGCCTGTGTGTCTGTGTGTGTGTGTGTGCTTATGTGTGTGTTTGTGTTATGAGAGGAGGTGTATTATAAAACCCTATCACATTTCTCAGTGAAAATGATCACGGCATCAGAATGAACCGCAGCGGCGGCCGTAATTATTTCAAATGAAGGCGTAGGCACTGATACACTGGCGTTAGACATACACCGCTCATCAAAGTGTCATGGCGGACCGAGCCATGCTCTGGAACATGTGTGTTAGGCGTTAAAGCCTCCGCTGGCAGATGGAATTTAATGTGTGCCGTGCCTCTCCTTTATTCAATCAGCTCCTCCCATCGCCGTTCTCTTTATTCCAATTCGATTAGTGGACTAAAGCCATCGAGATTTCCTGGACCAAATGAATGCTTGTATTAATCCCACAATTTCCATTTAAAACGCTGGGGCATCGGCTTGATTAATAGGGGCTGATGCTGAATAATTACAACCGCAAACAACGGTGGGTCTATTGGAGAAGCACAGCTGGGCCTGGCCTCGGCATGCCGCATGGGAACCTGCGGGGTCAAAGGAAGGCAATGGCCATGACTGAGGTGATGAATCTTTGAGCCGGACCCTTATGCAATTAAGGAACAGCACTTCTATTAATCTGCTGCCCCCCAGAGTGATGACTGGTCAGATGTCTCAGGGTCATGGGTCAGGGGTCGAGAGCCAGAGGTCAAGCCAACAGCAGCTCTATGGGCAAATGAAGAGAGCAGCGAGAGGGAGGTGAAAAACGGTACAAATTCCACATATAATTGAAACTCTAGCTTTTTTTGTCTGTCCTCAGATCTATTAAATATTAAGGCTCTCTACGCGGTATAAAGGAGGAATATCCCGTGCACAGTTAATTGGTAGTGATCAATCTGGGAGTGCTGTATTTGAGCATTCAATAACAGGGAATCAATGTTCTCTGCTAGGGAGGACAAACAATGGCAGTGTTCTTAGGGGGGGGGATAAGAGGTTAACATTTATTCAGTGGATATACCGTAATGCCTCGGCCAGGGGTTTAATATTAAACCAGCGATCCATCGTCATCCATTACAAGTGTCCCATTGATCCCGGGGCTCATCGACTTTTCGCTTTTCTGAGGAATGTTTCACCCACTCCTGTGTGCTGTAAATACACAGTGGTATTTGTTTTCTAGGCGTGGTGGTCTTTTGTACTCCTCTCATGTCCTTCCAGGTGACAGGATACAGAGAGAGTGAGACAGAGAGAGACAAAGAGAGGGCGGGCGACATGGAACACAGGGACTGTGTACGCTAATAATCTCCTATTCACGCAAACCACTAGATTGAAGCACATAATTTAGCACAATATTTTATGGAATGGATTTCAAGCATTTTTTAAAAATGTTTCCTAATATACCTATTAATGGACTTTATTGAAGCGCCGTAGTGTTTTTTGTCAATGCGTTGCATGTGTGGTTAGGTTGAGCTTGAGCTTGAGTAAAGTTGAGCTCCTCTTACACTTTGTAACACTCTGTAACGTTAAAACACCCAGGTCAAAATTCAAATGCACAGCTCACTCCTTGTTAATAGCACCATAATCAGCTGCGTCATTGACCTTCTGCTGCCTTTAGCCGGGACACGGCGGGGGCTTCAAAAGAGTCCGGTACTCCCAAGGTTAATGCGTACAAAATGGCACGAAAAGTTGTCAAAATGAACATTATGCTGAGGTAGCTTTTCTTCCCATTTGGGAATTGGGTCTCTTTTATGTCGGAGGGAAAGCATTCCCACATGTTTCAAAATATGGCTAATGCTCCTGGGATGAGGCTTCGCGGCAGCCTCCTGTGCGGCTTCAAAACACCTCTTTGTTAAATGGGTGGAGAGGGGGAAATGAAGCCTGACACTATTTTTATTATGAAAACACTGTTTGGATTCGCCCTGCCCCTGTGATTATCAAGCCTCTTAAATATGTCACACACTTCCTCGGACGGAAACTGTGTGAATTTTAGTTTAATCGGTGGTTAAGGTCTCTCTCTCTCTCTCTCTCTCTCTCTCTCTCTCTCTCTCTCTCTCTCTCTCTCTCTCTCTCTCTCTCTCTCTCTCTCTTCTCTCTCTCTCTTCCTCTCTCTTCTCTCTCTCTCCTCTCTTCTTCTCTTCTACATCTCTGCTTCAGTATGAATGATAAGGTCTAGCGGACGTGAGGGAAGGAAATTAAAAAGTATGTGTGTGTGTGTGTGCACACGTGCATCTAGCTGTTGCATAGCTGTATTTAAATGCCACAGTGGATTACTGATACGTGTGGATGTCGCGATCTCCATACAACAACAAAAAGCTGTAAAGTTGAACGTATACAGTGCACTACCATTTACTTCCGCTTCTTTAGGTTTGCTCTTAGTTACCAATCAACTGGTGTTTTGACTAAGCTGCGTTGGCAGCTGTTGAACCAAGCTTTGCTCCTGAGCTACATAGCGAGCCTGAGAAATACAGTAAATAAGAGTCAAACAAGAAAGAGACAAAACAACATATGCTTATTTCTTATGATTTGAGGAGCGGTTCCCTCAATACGTGGCGCACAGATGACTGGCATTTGCTGTTTCATTTGCATTTTCCCATCTGCCGCCAAGGAGCTTGGATTCATTATTTCACAGAGACGAAAAATGTCGTTCAGTCCTGTGTGTGGTGTGGTGCTGTTGTGTGGTGCGTGTGTGTCTGTGTGTGTGTGTGTGTGTGTGTGTTGTGTGTGTGTGTGTGTGTGTGTGTGTGTGTGTGTGTGTGTGTGTGTGTGTGTGTGTGGTGTGTGTGTGTGTGTGTGTGTGTGTGTGTGTGTGTGTGTGTGTGTGTGTGTGTGTGTGTGTGTTGCCTGCGTGCCTATGGTGCTTGTGTGTGTGTGTGTGTGTGTGTGCCTGCGTGCCTGCGCGCTTGTGTGTGTGTGTGTGTGCCTGCGTGCCTGTGTGCTTGTGTGTGTTGTGTGGTGTGTGTGGGAGAGACATGACGATGATATCGTTTGCTTTCCCTCAAGTCCCCTCTTACGATGCAGAGTGCAGTCAAAGAAGCAAAGCACCACTCCAACTCTCTCCTCCCCTCTTCCCACAATATCACTCATACCCAGACTCCCAGTGTCGCAACCCAAAGCAGCTCCAGAACAAGAAAGTGGGCTGGAGAGAGGGGGAGAGGACTAGCCTCCTTGCTTGAAGGCCGACAGGGGCCTAAGCCTGGCTCAAGGGGGTTATGCAGATCCTATGACCTTTTCTCAGGGACCAGATTTTACACTTAAATTACCATTAGAGCCTGCTCTCCTGGGGGGTGCAGTCCACCCCTCAGTGGGGTTAAAAGTCACTGTGGAACTGTGCCCGCACTGCATGCTAAATGAAGTGGAACACATGTAAACTGCGGAGTAGCCTCTCAGCGAACAGGAGGGCGACACTTAGTCGAAGGGAGGTACTAGCTGGGGAAGGCACTAGTAGCCTATATAGTGTGAACGCCATGGGGACTGGCTAGCTCTGGAAAAGCCAAAAAGACAATGTACGGGGGAGGGAGAGGGACAACAGGGTAGCTCACTGCTAGTTCTGCTATGCTCTTGAGCTTTTGATTTTGTGGTTATTTTGCTGGTGTTTTTTGTTGTTGTATGTTACTTTATTCCGTTGCTCAGCGTTACAAGATTTTGGAACTCTGAGTCAGGCAGCATTTTCCTCGTTTGTCCTTTTGGCTTTTATGCATGAGATAATTGGTGATTATTTGGACTCCGTAGGATTGTAGTTTTATAGCAAGGCCATGCTAGCAAGAGAGACATGAGAGGAAATGGAAAAACAGCAAGGAATGATGCTACCCATCTCGCACTTCCCAACACAACACAGATCGCACACATGCACGACACACGCAACAACAACACCACCACACACCAAACACAACACACACACACAAACACACACACACACACACACACCACACACACCACACACAACACACACACACAACACCATGGCCATGTTGGTGGTCACAGGTTTGTTTGTCTTTAATTCTCATCGTGGGGGTATGGGGACACTGTGACAGCTGTCACTGCAGTGATCTCAATGCAGCACAGATTGGTAGTGGCAGTGATTGTCAGGATCGTGTGTGTGTGTGTGTGGGGGGGGGGGACGGGGACTGGTGGCAGGGGTGTGATGTGTAAATGGTGTTTAAACACTGTGAGGGATTTGCTTAGCTCTACACCTTCCTCAGGCCTAACAAACTGCCAGTATGTATATGTCCAGTCTACCAGACATTCATTGTGACAATGTGACAAATCTAGACTCACTTACTTCCTGGTGGAAGTGACACAGAGCATTACAGACTCATTAGCTCCAATCACGAATCAGCTCGAACGAGGAAAGAGAATTCCATGTCATTTTTTTTTTACTCTTTGTTATTCCTCCGTGTTATTTACTGTGGAATGATAGTTGTAACATCATTTCCTATACTTCCTTTGATATTATATATCAAGCAAGTGATGCAGGGAGAGGAGAGGTAGTGGACTAGTGGGGCCAGAGCACGACTGAGGGAGGAAGGGAGGGAGGCGTGGGGGGGGTAAGCTGGAGGTAGATAACCACACATTGGGCCAGGCGGCGGGGTCACCACTCGGCTCAGTGGTCCCGCTGGGAGAGGATGTCTGCGGGCGAGAGCTGTGTTACACCACAAAAAAAACTGCAAATGTGCTAAAAAAAAAAACAACTAAAAAACTCTCCATAACCATCTCCCCATCAGCCCATCCTGAGCTGTGGCTGCCAGGGCCATGCTCACCTCTGATAGGCATGCTATAGTCTCCCAGAGCAAGGGTCTCGGTGCAGTGCATGACTCATCCTAATTGGAAATCACCGGGCATGCCTGGCGGATCCCTCTCCTGCTGTTTCAGCCTGTTTCAAGTGATGAACCCGGGACGAGGCAACAGTCGGAATGCACAGCATTCGCTGCCTCTGAGTTTGACCTCATTCTGTCTTCCTCACCTTTGTGCATATGGGTGTGTGTACGTGTGTTTGTGTGTGTGTGTGTGTGTGTGTGAGCAAGGAACTGCGGGATTCGTGTCAAGCCCCTCTCTCTCTCTCACCCCTCTAAAACGATTATGTGTCAGCAATCCCCACAATTTGGTTCCTGCTAAAGCTGCTGTGAACTCATCGCACCCATCTGGGGAATTATGCAAGCAGTAATGCAGGTCTCACCTGCCAACACACAGCGCAGGCCGGCCGGGGGCTGGCAGTCATGTGATAACTCAGCCCTGACCTGTTCAAAGCTGATTTGGCCAGGGGCTGATTGCTGGCAGCTAATCATTTTAGCAACACCTATGAGCAAGGCATTTCAGGAGAGAGAGGGAGGGAGAGTTTGTTTTTCTTTTTTTGTCCCGTCTTACTGCTGGCCTTCCCCGACTGAACTCGCGATGAACCCTGGCGATGTTATTTATTTATATATTTATTTTTCCTCAACTGAATGTTTCCAAGGAAAATGTTTTGTCTTCCCTGCCCTGGTGCATTGTTCAGCAAGCACTCCCACTGCAGAGACTGGAGTCCCTGAACAAAATAACCTTGGAACTTGTTTTTTTCAAACATATTTTCAAACGTTTTATATTTTCTCGTGTAAAACTCGAGGTGATTCCATGAAGTGAATTATCTCAGCATTCTACAAGACCCATCTCCTCCTTATTACAGGACGTGATTATTATTATAATAAAATAAATTGTGTTCTCATTGACTTACCGTGTTAAATGAAGTTGCTCATCACTGCTGAATTGAACCTAAAATGGACAGAGATCTTGCCCAGGTTCTGCTGAGAGCGTTTGGTTTGGTCTGATTGGGTTCCGACTGGGTTCTGTTCTGCTCACCAGTCTGTTTTGGAACTAAGATGGCGGGTTCAGTACTGTAGTTGTTCCTGATGTAGATGTCTCCTTCTGCTCTGTATCTTTGGGCCTGTGTAAGTGGCTGAGGGTTTTGGCAGCAGCCCTCTGCCGTATCCGATCGGGGTTTCCTATACATCACAGTCCAACCTGTATGGGCTTTATAGCCTTTGATGAGCCCTCAAATCGCACAGGCCATAGGAGTAGGCAGAGAGGGAAAATAGGATGGAGAGTGAGAGAGAGAGAGTGAGATAATATTCTACCTTAGTGTGCGGTGAGAGTGTGGTCTGTTTGAGTCTAGTTGAGTGATTTTTGCCGGACGTTTCGAAAGGGATTAATCCCGATCAAGGCCTCTTTTGTGTAAATGTCTTTTCCCCCCTGCCCATACCAAAACGCTCCCCTTATTGCTGTCAATACTTCTTTCTCCCTCCATCACACATCACCTTCTAGTGCCTCGTGTACATTCCATTTTTCCTCCCATTGATCCTGTACCTGACAACGTAATGCTATCCAAGCAGTGAATTAAGTTGACATAAATACTTGGTATGTCACAGCAGGCTAGGTACTGAACACCCTCTCAATGCTTATCTCGCTAAATGAGAATCTGTTTTTCTACTGTAATGAAAACCATGTTGGTAACGTCTTTACATATCACATTCACTCAAACACGCTGTGAAACTCGATCTTAGTACCGCTGTGTCGAGGAGCTTTTTATAATGGGGGAAAATGTGGTAGAACGCAACGTTTTGCCCAAAGCACAAACCGCTGAGTGCACACAGACTACAAAGTTCCTTTTTATTTTAATTTTTTTCTCCAAGCGGACCATTTAAAAAGACGATAACACAGGAGTTTTGTGCTTTAATGTTCGAAGCGATGTGTCTCTCTCACGTTTCCCGACTAGAAAAGGTTCCGATTACTTCAGGCAATTTGTTTCAGGTAACTGGAGCTTTCAACTGCAGCCGAGAGCATCCTGGGAACTATTAGGGGGGGGGGGGAAACGGTGTTCAAGCTTTTCAAAATGTTGATGGGTCCCGCATAATGAGCGTATAACTGATCACAAAGATAGACAGATAAGGGGGGTTTCTTGAAGAACCGAGCGCTGTGACACCAGAGAGTTTGGAGTGGAACACAATGATAGCCAGGAGTGTCGTTAGTGAATAGCTAAAGAGGCTTTCCATCTTGCGCTGTTATTCACTTATTGCTCCTGTTGGGATCGCTACGGGCTGAAAGAGACCGATTTCCCATCCCAACACTTGAACGAGTACAATCTCAGCGCAGTCATCGTTGTACTGTATACTTTCAGCAAGAGCAAACTAAGTCATTTGTCTCAAAGAAGTGGGCTCTTCCCACTGTCTCTACCTCTGGTTCAAATGCTTACCTGCTCACTGTACCAGTATCCATAGTCCAGATTTGATGTATGTCTGTTTGCATTCTGTAGTGTAATTTCACTTTTAGCTCTCCTTGTTTCTGAAATGGAGATTCATTGCTATACTGATAACCCCATTCATCTCCACTCTATGTTCTTCTGGGATCTGAGAGCAGGATGGTAGGAGAGGAGGAAAAGGAGGAGGCCTGCAGGTAAAACAGCTCTATTTAGGCCATGGAATCCATGGAGGAAGACAGCCAGGGAGGAGTAGGCAGGAGGGAAGAGAGGCAGGGAGGTTCAGTAATACAGACAACTTTCATTTAGCCGCCAGTCCCACCCAGACAGAGACAGCCATGCCCTGGTGTCTGTGCTACAGAGGACAGATGTTGAGTGATATTCATGGGACTAAGCCGCAGGGATCCCCACATAGACAGGGGCACATTTAAAACAGACTGTGCCACGAGTCATGTCGGGAATAGATCCCATGGTTTCCCAGGAGCTGATCCAGAGCCTGCTCTGTCATTGTGGTAATTATGGCCATAGCTAAGGCATCTGTAGGGAAAGCTGATCCTAGACCTGTGCTCTTAGGGTACCTTTCTTGTTCAACCATCCTTGTGGTTCCTATAATGACATAATTTAGATTTATAAAAAATTCAAATAAAGCATAGACTCTCTCAGCGGTGGTCACATTGAGTATTCCAGTCCTGCAGGTTAACTGTGAGGTGTGGAACCAAGAAAAGAGTGACAGATTCATTGCATTGCTAGTTTATACTTTTCGAACGACACGTCTGTAGACATTTAGAATGCGAGAAGACACAGTGTCACCGGTCAAAACGACATTCAATTTCTACTCCGGTGGAATGTCTGTGGACCGTTGCTGCGACTGTCAGTTTCCTTGTCGCACAGACATGAAAAAGTTGAAGGCGCTGCGACTGCCACAGCGTCTGTTGTTGGGGTTACCTGACTGTCGCAGCAACCAGACCAAATCCTCCCGTGACAAGATGATGCAGGAGTTCTACATTTCTCTGATAGAATGACCTACTTTTATATCGTCACACTGTAGCAGCAAGATTTTTTTCTGTAAGCTCGCCATTACCTTTTAAATAATGCTGTTGTCGTGGGTTTATCTTCCTGTAATAATGAATTAAATGCAGCTAACGTTATGGCATTGTCAGCTATACTCTGGTCATTATTTGAACTGGCTAGCCAGCCAGCTAGCTATCTAACTAGATAGCAATGAACAAAAAATGTTGTTCGAAAATTGCTTTTAGTTGCCTGGCTTGCTAGGTTGCCATTTACTTAATTCATTTTTAAACGGATGGGATTATTGGTGTTTAAATAGATAGGATGCTATTTGGAGTACCGAGCTGCTGATATCATGTAGAGGCTGTCGTTTTGTGTTCGTACTTTTTCATAACGAGCATGAGAAGTTTGATGTCGGACGACAATAGCGTGTTCATGATGTCGGACCACATTTGTCTACAGACATGTCGATAAACGGACTGTAAACCGGCCTTTAGTACACGCTAGCTATGCTAATACAGGTGTAGCATTACCCGAGTGCATTCACATGCCTTAGTCCTTACAATAACATGTCAATAGCAATACTATGCACTTTGAAACACATTTGACTGACCAACTAGGACGGTTTTGGAATGCTGGGTTGACTACCACAGACGGACCCAAATAAACTTTTGGTCAGACACAGTTAGCTTCTTTCTCACATGCTTCTGGATGGCATGCACCACCTCTACCACCTCTACCACCCCTGTCCTGTGAAGCGTCCATCAGTTGGCTCTAACCTTGATTATTGCAGAGAACTCTGCGTGACCTCAGGTTTTGCATATCTGTCCTTTACAATTTGCAGCTTTTGAATTGTACTGACTAAAAAGAGAGCACCCACTCTATGATGTCAAGGGCATGCTTTGAACTCAGACAGATGCACTTTCCMCCCCCCCCCCCCTTTCTCTTTCCCCCCCACCTCCAACATTTCATGCCTCATTGCTGTCTATCACTAATGATACTGATTTCATGGAATGTCAAAGGCATGTCAGTAGCTGGGCTCTAAAGTAATGCCAGGGCTGGGGGCATGGTCACATCTCTCTCCTGTCCTCTCCTCTCCACCTGTCCTGTGAGCAGGTGTCACAATGTTGGAACCAAGTAAAAAGAGAAATCCAGACAGAGAGGAGAGGACGATGACAAACAGGTGACACGCCGTGTCTCTCACCATGGACTGAAATTGAAATAGTGCGAGCAGTGGCGTATCGCCGTCACTCTATCGCTCTGCCATGATTGATTCTGTGCCCGAGGCCAGTAATCCCTGAACCCTGCCCGCCGGACTCTCTCCTCCACGGGCCAATCCAACACCAGCGCCCCTCACAATGACATCATCAGCCGTGACAGGAGAATAAATCTGGGAGGGTCTGCGAGCGCGGCCCGTCAAGAGAGTCTGAGGGACGCCGCTGACAGCTCTCAATGAACTCAACTGAAGCTTTTTTTTGTTGTTGTTGTTGGTTTTTTTAATCTCGGTGGGCAGACGCTGGTATCCAGCTGTCAGCCGAATGAGAGCATATTAGGAGGGTGCCCTGCCCCAGCACACTGTTCCCCCATCCTCCCCCTCCCCATAATTATCCTCCTAGCCGATTCCCATTAACCTGCTCCCTTTGATCTCCATGCATGATGATATGCAAAACCAGCTGAATGGAGACTAGCACAGCCCAGCATTCCACTCGCGCCCAAATGAGTCTGATTCCCTCACTCCCGTTTTCGTCTCTTCCTCAGATTAAATGAATTTCAAAGAATTCTGCGAGGACGGAAAAAGAAGAAGAGGAGGAGAAAGGGAGAAAGTAATAGTTTAGGAGAAAGAAGAAAATATTGGATAATTTTACAAGGGCTCTTCCAGTATTAAAACGTAACGGGGGGGGGGGTGCATCTCAAAAGACCAGTTTCATTCAATCCCAGTTTCCTGTATCAAGTAAAACGTCTTCATTAGGTCTGGGGGCCTAAAAGCAAATATCAGGGCTGCACAATGCTGAAGGTCTGACACTGACCTTTCTTTGGTTTTAATCATTGGAACCCTTGACAGCTTAATAAGTTGAAGGTGCTGGATTGCAGGCTAACTTAATAAGGCCCACACCAGAGCCTTGGCCACCTATGATTGCTCCCATAAGTCTTGGCACATCTGGTGGTGTGTCCTTGGGTGAGAGATATTTTCCATAACTTTCCTTATGTTCAAACGGCGCCACCTCCCTTTATTAGGAGCGCGATGATACAGTGCATAGTGCTTCTCAGTGGCGGTGCCCGACCGCAAGGAGTCACACATTCATTACTCCACACCGCCTGCACCGACCACCACCACAGTAAAATGCTCTGCAGGCGTGTGCCGTGCCATTTTTGACTCATTAAATATTCCAATAATGTATAGGTGTACTTTGTAAATCATTGCCGTCGTATTTAATTCATCCCACTGAAGTATATTGTTATGTAGGATATATGCGGCCCATATTCTGTGGTTTATTACTGCTATAGATGAATTACCCGCCATTTATGATGAACATAAGGTGTATAATTCTATATGCAGTAAAGTCAAGTTTTATGGAAGCGTTATAGCTTTTTCACATCTTCCCCTCCGAGGTCCACGGGGGTGCAGATGAATCCTTTAGGTTATAACAGTGCGTTGGCTCCTGCTGCGTTAACTTCACACATTCATCCTCTGTCATGTACAGCGGGGTCTGAAATTGTTGGCACCCTTGATAAAGATGAGCAAAAAATACCGTATAAAATAAATGATATAAATACTGAGCCACCGTATTATTTTATAGTAATACAATTGTTCAGAGAAAGAGATTTTGTTTAACTAATAACTAACATGTAGATTTTTTTTTTTAAGATATGGGTCAGAGTTATTGGTACCCCTGTTTTCAATACCTTTCAATCCCTCACCTTGCGAGGACAACAGTACGTGAACCCCGTTGAAAACCTGTGGTTTGAAGTGAAGAGGGCAGTACATAAGCGTACACAAGAGATATCAATAATCTGGAAAGATTCTGAATGGAGGACTAGTCTAAGATCTCTCCCAATGTGTTCTCCAGTCTCATTAAACAGTTTAGATTCGATTTTTTTCTAAACAATTCTATTAGTAAAACGAATACAATAATGTTTTTTTTTTGCTGCATACATTCAATTGTAGATCCTTATATCTATTATATATTTTATAAAGTATTTTTTCCCCGCATCTTTATCAAGGATGACAATAATTTCAGACCCCACTGTTTAGACACCTACATGTTGTGTCAATGTTTTCATTTTGAACATTGTTGAGTGAAACCTGAGCCCGAAACAGGGAAAGATCTCACCCTCACTCAGCGTTGACTCTCTCGCTGCATTCCAAATGGCACCCTATTCCCTATAGACACTACTTTTGACATATGTAGGGAATAGGGTGCCGTTCAGTACACACCCTGGCAGGAGAGCAGCACCTTGGCAGAACGTCCCAGAACAGAGAGAGAACAGGGAGGGAGACAGACAACATTAGGAAACATTAGGTGTGGGATCATCATTTTTAAGTCATTTAAGTCATCATCCCCGCTCAGGTCCTCCTCCTGGGTAAGACCCATTGGGAGGCTATAACATTTGAGTCGGGACGCAGGCGCTGCTCCCTGCCTCTGTGTCAACACAACACAAAATGTGTCATTTAAGCAATAAGGTCTGAGGCGTGGTATATGATCAACGCGGAATGCCTGGATACAGTCCTTAGCAGTGGTAAATTGCCCATACAGTATACCACAAACATCCCAGGTGCCTTATTGTTGTGTGGCCAATAATATGGCATATACAGTGCATTCGGAAAGTATTCTGACCCCTTGACTTTTTCCACGTTTTGTTACGTTACAGCCTTACTCTAACATGTATTAAATTGTTTTTTCCCTCATAAATCTACACATAATACCCCATAATGGCAAAGCAAAATCAGGTTTTTCGAAATTTTGAAATTGTGTTTTTTACGTTAGATAAAAGCAGAGACACAAAGCTACAAAATTGTATATCATACACCACATATGAGGAATATGTCATGTTTTGTCATTTATTTTCATGTCTTGTCCCTGTGCTTCCCTCTGCTGGTCTTATTAGGTTCTTTCTCTCTCTCTCTCTCTCCTCCTCCCTCTCTCCCTCTCCCGCTCTCTCTCTCTATCGTTCCGTTCCTGCTCCCAGCT
>NC_036872.1:3526340-3532031 GCF_002910315.2 Salvelinus sp. IW2-2015
CACAGAACGAGCAGTATGGCTGGTGGCATTGTCATGCTGGAGGGTCATGTCAGGATGAGCCTGCAGGAAGGGTACCACATGAGGGAGTTGGAAGTCTTCCCTGTAACACACAGCGTTGAGATTGCCTGCAATGACAACAAGCTCAGTCCGATGATGCTGTGACACACCGCCCCAGACCATGATGGACCCTCCACCTCCAAATCGATCCCGCTCCAGAGTACAGGCCTCGGGTGTAACGCTCATTCTTTCGATGATAAAGGCGAATCCGACCATCACCCCTGGTGAGACAAAACCGCGACTCATCAGTGAAGAGCACTTTTTACTAGTGCCCATAGGCGACGTTGTTGCCGGTGATGTCTGGTGAGGACCTGCCTTACAACAGGCCTACAAGCCCTCAGTCCAGCCTCTCTCTTAGCCAACATTTTTGTGAACTGTTGGGAGTGAAATTTCTTATTAAACAACAGCAATTTTGTAACCTATGATATTGTGTAAATCTTGAATCTGCCTGAACATTCCCACATACATATTTGTTGTTACAAAGTGGGATTAAAATGTATTACGTGTGTTTTTAAATCAAGATTTACACAAAATACACCTTTAAAAAAAATCGAATACAAATATTTCTAAACATTTAAAAATGAAACACCAATATATCTTGATTAGATAAGTGTTCAACTCCCTCAGTTAATACATGTTAGAATCACCCAGCGATTACAGCTGTGAGTCTTTCTGGGTAAGTCTCTAAGAGCTTTCTACACCTGGATTGTACAATATTTTTCCATTATTCTTTTAAAAATTCTTCAAGCTCTGTCAAGTCAAGTTGTTGATCATTACTATACAGCAATTTTTAAGTCTTGCCATAGATTCAAGATGATTTAAGTCAAAACTGTATCTCAGCCACTCAGGAACATTCACTGTCTTCTTAGAAAACAGACTGAAGCTGCTTTTTTCTGTTGGAATTTTAACTGTGCTTAACGGTATTCTGTTCATTTTTATCCCCCCTAAAAAATCTCCCGAGTCCTTGTCGATGACAGGTATACCTMTACCGTGATGCAGCCAGAACCATACTTGAAAACATGAAGAGCAGGACTAAGTGATGTTGTGTTGAATTTGCCCCAAACATAACGCTTTGTATTCAAGACAAAAAGTGAATTTCTTTGCCACATTTTTGCATTATTTCTTTATTGGCTTATTGCAAACAGGATGCATGTTTTGGAATATTGTCATTCTGTACAGGCTTCCTTCTTTTCACTCTGTCATATATGTTAGTATTGCGGAGTAACTACAATGTTGTCGATCCATCCTCAGTTATCTCCTATCACAGCCAATAAACATTAAACTGGTGAAATCCCTGAGCGGTTTCCTTCTTCTCCGGCAACTAACAATTAGATCCATTAATTGGACACATGAACGGTCAGTCAATATGGAACATTTCAAGAACTTTGAAAGTTTCTTTCAAGTGCAGTCGAAAAAACCATCAGGCGCAAGTAAGATGAAACTGGCTTCTCATTGAGGAATCCGCCCACAGGAATGAAAGGACCTTCAGAGTTCCTCTGCTGCTAGAGGATGAATTGTTCATTCGGGTTTACCAGCCTCAGAAATTGCAGCCAAATAATGCTTCAACGGAGTTAAGTAACAGACACCATCCAACATCAACTGTTCAGATGGAGACTACGTGACTCAGTCTTCATGGGTCGATTGTCTGCCAAAGAAACCAATACTATAAAGGACACTTCATAATAAGAGAGACTTGCTTGGGCCAAGAAAACATAAGCAATGGACATTAGATTCTGTGTAAATTTGTTCCTTTGGTCTGGAGTCAAATGTGAGGATTTGTTCCAACGCCATGTCTGTTGAGACATCGGGTGCTGGTGAACGGAATGATCTCCCGCATGTGTATTCCCACCTGTTAAAGCATGGATGGTGTGGGCAGCTTTTGCTGGATTGACACTGCTCTGTGATTTTATTAGAATTTCAAGGCACACTTAACCCAGCATGGCACCTTACAGCATTGGTGTCACGATACGCCATCCCACCTGGTTTGGGCTTAGTGTGGACTTATCATTTGTTTTTCAACATGACAAATGACCCCAACACACCTCCAGTAATGCTGTAAGGCTGATTTTACGAAGGAGGAGAAGTAAATGGATGTGCTGCAATCATTGTATGACCTGACCTCTTACAATCCCCCACCTCACCTTTCAAATGAGAGTCCGGACCTTAGAGTGATGAAAAAAGCAGCGCAACAAGTGCTCAGCACATGGTGGGAACTGTTTGGAAGAAGCATTTCGCAGGTGATTCTTGGTTGATTGGGATGCCAAGAGTGGTAGAAAGCTGTCTGAAGTGCAAGGGGTGGCTAGTTGAAGAGATCTCAAATATAAATTAAATAGTTTTAATTGTTTGAAGTACTTTTTTGGTTGTGTTATTTCATAGTTTTGATGTTTTGATGTTTTCACATGTTTTGTTTGATGTTTGATGTTTTCCAACTATTATTCTACATATGTAGAGATTATAGTATTACATTACACAAAAAACCGTTGATTATGAGTAGTGTTGTCCAAACATATTGACTGTATGTATAGTAATAATCATGGGGGGACAAGTATTTTGATTACACTGCCTTGATTTGTGAAGGTTTTCCTACTTCCAAAGCATGTAGAGGTCTGTAATTTTTTCATTAGGTACACTTCAACTGTGAGAGACGGAATCTAAACAAAAAATCAGAAAAATAACATTGTATGATTTTCTAATAATTAATTTGTCATGTTTATTGCATCGCTATAAGTATTTGATCACCTACCAACCAGTAAGAATCGGCTCTCTACAGCGACCTGTTAGTTTTTCTTAAAGAACCCTCCGTGTTCCACTCATTCCTTGTTAAACTGCACCTGTTTTGACTCGTTTACTGTATAAAAGACACTCTGTCCACACACTCAATCAACAGACGTCCACATCTCCGCAATGGCCAAGACAGAGAGTGTAGTAAGTGACATCATGGGATAAAATTGTAGACCTGCCACAAGGCTGGGTGGGCGTACAGGCCAATAGTGCAAGCAGCTTGGTGAGAAGTCAACAAACTGTGGCGCAATTTAATTAAGAAAATGGAAGAAAGTTCTATGATGACGGTGCAATACCCTCGGTCTGGGGCTCCACAACGATCTCACCTCGTGGTGGCATCAGATGATCATAAGGAAGGTGAGGGATCAGCCCAGAACTGACTACGGACATAGGAACCCTGGTCAATGACTGAAGATGAGTGGATACAGTCTCAAAGAAACCCATTAGTAACCACACTACGCTGTCATGGATTGAAATCTCTGCAGCGCGACGCCAGGTCCCCTGCTCTAAGCCTAGCGCATGTCAAGGCCCAGGTCTGTAAGTTTGCCAATGACCATCTGGATATCCAGAGGGAGGAATGGGAGAAGGTCTATGTGGTCATGATGAGACAATAAAATAGAGTCTTTTTGGTCTTTAACTCCACTCGCGCGTGTTTGGAGGAAGAAGAAGGGTTGAGGTGACAACCCGCAAGAGACACCCTCCCAACCGTGAAGCATGGAGGTGGAAACATTAATTCTTTGGGGATTGCTTTTCTGCAAAGGGGACAGGACGACTGCACCGTATTGAGGGGAGATGGAGGGGCCATGTATCGCGAGATTCTTGGCCAAAAACCTCCTGTCTCCTCAGTAAGAGCATTGAAGATGGGTCGTTGGATCTTCCAAGCCATGACATACGACCCGAAACACACAGCAGGGCAACCTAAGAGTTGGCTCCGTAGAAGCTATTCTCATAGTCCTGGAGGGCCTAGCCCAGTCCTCAGACCTGAGACCGAATAGAAAATCTTTGGAGGGACTGAACGTCCGGTATTGCCAGCGAATATGCCGGAAACCTGAAGGATCTGGGGAAGGTAGTATGGAGGGTGCGGCCATAATCCCTTGCCTGCAGTGGTTGCAAAACCTGGTCAATAACTACAGGAAACGTATGATTTTGTAATTGCATAACAAAGGTTTCTGTTACCAAATAGTTAAGTTCGCTTTTGCTGATTGTACAAAACTTATTGTCATGCAATAAAATCTCAAATTAATGATACTTAAAATCAATACAATTGATTTTTTCTGGATTTTGTTTTAGATTCCGTTTCTCACAGTTGAAGTGTACCTATGATAAAAATTACAGACCTCTACATGCTTTGTAAGTAGGAAAACCTTCAAAATCGGCAGTGTATCAAATACTTGTTCTCCCCACTGTATTATATATATATATGTATTTTTTTGTGCACATATTTAACCCCTCCGAGTCGTAGAACACCGTCACGTTTGTGGGAGTCTCCCCTTTCGACAGTGGCGTCATATTAGTTTCTAGCCCAAATGGTTCGGACGCACAGACAGAAGTTGGCACTTCAGCGGGGCTTGTGGGGTCGTAGAGCAAAAACAAAGAACATTGTGTTTGTGACAGTCTCATCTTTCCATAATAGTTTAGAGGCCAAACTGTTGCGACGCTACAGGCATTTGCATGAGAGGACCAATTTTCAGATGTCTCATGGTCTAACAAACACGCTCTAACTCTGCCACCTTTCACCCCAGATGCGGATGCGTGGATTTATTTATATGAAATACAAAAAAAACAGATATCTAGTTTAAACTGACAGATTTGATCAGAATCTTTTGTTGTTATGTAATTTAGATTGACACATTCGTAGTCAAAAGTTTAGTATCCCTTATTCATAGCAGGCTTTGACTACATCAGGCTTGTGACTATAGCTGACAAGGTACAAATCTGTCGTGCCCCTGAACAAGGCAGTTAACCCACTGTTCCTAGGCCGCCATTAAATAAAAGGTAAAATAAATCAAATACAAATGTGTTGGATGCATTTGCTGTTTGTTTTGGATGTGTCAGAGCATTTGTTTGCCCAATAGAAATGAATGATAAATGTGGCATTTTGGAGGCACTTTTATTGTAAATTAGAATATGTTTCTAAACACTACATTAATGTGGATGCTACAATGATTACGGATAATCCTGAAGGAATCGTGAAGTATGATGTGTGAGAAAAGTTAGACGCACAAATATTATACCCCTGTCACGTGGGACTAGGTGTGTGAGGAAGAATCAGGCGCAGAGAGCAGAGAGTTCCACAGGGAAAAGTGCACTTTAATAAGGCACAAAAGCAAGCCCACAACACAGGGCGCGGAAAATATAGGGACCACCCAAAACACAAGTACCAGGTCTAGAAACCGAACACACCTAAAATAACGCACACAAGAATAATCCCGCACAAAACAAGGGCGGGTAAACGTACTATAAATAAGGAAGCCCATCAAGCACACAAATAGACACAGGTGCAACTAATAAGACAAAACAAACAGACAACGAAAAAGGATCGGTGGCGGCTAGTAGGCCGGTGACAACGACCGCCGAGCACCCCCCGAACAAGCAGGGGTTCGGCTTCGGCGGAAGTCGTGACAACCCCCAAGAAACGCTAACCTCTCACCATTACAATAATATTTTGGAAGTCTGATATGTGCATCTGTAACTTCTTCTCTCAACATTATTCACTATTCTCCTATTGGTAGATGGGTAAAAAAAATAAGACATTGAATATCCCTTTGAGCATGGTGCAGTTATTAATTACACTTTGGATGGTGTATCAATATACAGTCACTACAAAAGATACAGACATCCTTCCTAACTATA
>NC_036872.1:3534493-3557418 GCF_002910315.2 Salvelinus sp. IW2-2015
GAGATTGACCCTAGGTTTACTTGACCCTAGGTTTACTTGACCCTAGTGTTACCTGACCCTAGGTTTACCTACCCCAGCTCACCTGACCCTAGGTTTACCTGACCCTAGTTTACCTGACCCTAGGTTTACTTGACCACAGCTCCACCTGACCCCAGCTCCAACCTGACCCTAGGTTTACTTGACCCTAGGTTTATTCTGACCCCAGCTCCACCTGACCTTAGGTTTACCCTACCCTAGGTTTACCTGACCCTAGGTTTACCTGACCCCAGCTCCACCTGACCCTAGGTTTAACTTGACCCCAGCCTCCACCTGACCCTAGGTTTACCTGACCCTAGGTTTACCTGACCCAGCTCCACATGGCCCTAGGTTTACTTGACCCCAGCTCCACCTGACCCTAGGTTTACCTGACCCTAGGTTTACCTGACCCTAGGTTTACTTGACCATAGGTTTACCTGACCCTAGGTTTACCTGATCCTAGGTTTACCTGACCCAGCTCCACCTGACCCTAGTTTACTTGACCCTAGGTTTACTTGACCCTAGGTTTACCTGACCTCTAGGTCTACCTGACCCTAGGTTTACTTGACCTAAGTTTACCTGACCCTAGGTTTACCTGACCTTGTTTACCTGACCCAGCTCCACTAGGTTTACCTGACCCAGGTCTAAACTGACCCTAGGTCTACCTGACCCTAGGTTTACCTGATCCTAGTTACCTGACCCCAGCTCCACCCTGACCCTAGGTTTACTTGACCCTAGGTTTACTTGACCGTAGGTTTACTTGCCTAGGTCCACCTGACGCCTAGTCACCTGACCATAGGTTTACCTGACCCCAGGGCTACCTGACCCAGTCCCTAGGTAGCTTCCTTGGCCATAATAAAATATGTCACGGCTCTTAAAAACAAGTCTATCATTTCCACAATCAGTCGCAATCTTTGCCACTAAATGAATATGATTTATACGGACTAGACTCCGAATGAATCATGATGAGACACCATTCTGTTATGGTGCTGACTGTAAATAGCGGACTAGACTCCGTATGAATCACAGATGACACACCATTCTGTTATGGTGCTGACTGTAAATAGCGGACTAGACTCCGTATGAATCACGATGAGAACACCATCTGTTATGGTGCTGACTGTAAATTTACCTGACCCTAGGTCCACCTGACCCTAGGTCCACCTGACCCTAGGTTTACCTGACGCTAGGTCTACCTGACCCTAGGTTTACCTGACGTGATCTTCTCTGTCTGGCGTTGGCGCCCCCCCTTGGGTTGTGCCGTGGTGGAGATCTTGTGGGCTATACTCGGCCTTGTCTCAGGATGGTAAGTTGGTGGTTGAAGATATCCCTCTAGTGTGTGGGGGCTGTGCCCTTGGCAAATAGGTGGGTTATATCCTTCCTGTTTGGGCCTGTCCGAGGGTATCAATCGGATGGGGCCAAGTGTCTCCTGACCCCTCCTGTCTCAGCCTCCAGTATTTATTCTGCATTGGTTTATGTGTCGGGGGGCTAGGGTCAGGTTGTTATATCTGGAGTACTTGTCCTGTCTTATCGGTGTCCTGTGTGAATTTAAGTATGCTCTCTCTAATTCTCTCTTTCTCTCTTCTTTCTCTCTCTCGGAGGACCTGAGCCTAGGACCATGCCTCAGGACGACCTGACATGATGACTCCTTGCTGTCCCCAGTCCACCTGTCCCCAGTCCACCTGGCCAACTATTCTGCCTGCGGCTATGGAACCCTGACCTGTTCACCGGACGTGCTACCTGTCCCAGACCCTGCTGTTTTCAACTCTCTAGAGACCGCAGGAGCGGTAGAGATACTCTTAATGATCGCTATGAAAAGCCAACTGACATTTACTCCTGAGGTGCTGCACCTCCGACTTCTACTGTGATTATTATTATTTGACCATGCTGGTCATTTATGAACATTTGAACATCTTGGCCATGTTCTGTTATAATCTCCACCCGGCACAGCCAGAAGAGAACTTGGCCACCCCTCATAGCCTGGTTCCTCTCTAGGTTTCCTTCCTAGGTTTTGGCCTTTCTAGGGAGTTTTTTCCTAGCCACCGTGCTTCTACACCTGCATTCGCTGCTGTTTGGGGTTTTTTAGGCTGGGTTTTTGTACAACACTTGTGAGATATCAGCTGATGTACGAAGGGCTATATAAATACATTTGATTTGATTTGATTTGTAAATAGTGGACTAGAGTACATATGAATCATGATGAGACACCATCTGTTATGGTGCTGACTGTAAATAGCGGACTAGACTACCGTATGAATCATGATGATTACACCTATCTGTAGGTGCTGACTGTAAATAGCGGACTAGACTCCTCGATGAAATCATGATGATACACCATCTGTTATGGTGCTGACTGTAAATAGCGACTAGACTCCGTTGAATCATTGATGATACACCATCTGTTATGGTGCTGACTGTAAATAGCGGACTAGACTCTGTATGAATCATGATGTACACCATCTGTTTATGGTGCTGACTGTAAATAGCGGACAGACTTCCGATGAAGTTATGATGAGACACCATCTGTTATGGTGCTGACTGTAAAACAGGTCGAGACTAGCGCACTAGCACTTGTGGTCGAAAAACAGCGGACGTAGGACTGCCGTTGAATCATGATGATACACCATGTGATGCCTGACGTAGTGTGTGTGAAGATGATGCAGAGGTGTAATGAGCACGTTGGAATGCAATAGCCGTTGACGCTTACACCATTTGAATATCTCTGCTTATTTACTTATTAAATTCATCAAGTAGAATCTTATATGGACTGTTTTCACTCAAGCAATCCATGTACTGGTGTTGGACCATTCCATTGGGGCTAATTAGTATCTGCTGAAGACAGCTTAGCCCCCCAAACTCTCCGGTTCCAACTCCACCATGCTACCTCCACATCCAGTCAGACACTCACTCGCGGTTAAAGAGCGAGAGACATGTTTTCTTTCTCCCCCTACACAAAGACTCCAGATATTTACTGGCTTGAGTGTTGTATATTATCCTCTGGCTTGAGTCATTTTATATTATCTTCTGGCTTGAGTCGTTTATATTATCTTCTGGCTTGAGTCGTTTATATTATCTCTGGCTTGAGTCGTTTTATATTATCTTCTGGCTTGAGGTCGTTTTATATTATCCCTGGCTTGAGTCGTTTTAATATATCCTCTGGCTTGAGTCATTTTTAGAATTATCCTCTGGCTTGAGTCGTTTTATATGATCCTCTGGCTTGAGTCATATTATATTATTCTTCTGGCTTGAGTTTTTTTATTATGATCATCTGGCTTGAGCGTTTTAATATTATATCCTCTGGCTTGAGTCATTTTATATTATCCTCTGGCTGGTCGTTTTATATTATCGCTCTGCTTTGATCAATTATTATACTCCTTCTGGCCTTTGAGTCGTTTTATTTTGCTCTGGCTTGAGATACGGTTGAGTGTTTTATAGTTAGGCCTATCCTGGGCTTGAGTCGTTTTACATTATCCTCTGCCTGTATTGCATGTTTCTTTAGTCGTGGTTTATTATATATACCTTCTGGCTTGAAAGAAGTCGTTCGTTACATTATCCTCAGTTTGGTGTTTAATTTCTTTCTCTTCTTTTTTTTCATTAATCCCATTTCGTTTTTGGCCCGTGAGCCGTGAGTGTAACGAAGACAATGAGAACGCCGGGGTGTGTGGGTCCCAGCAGGGCCAAAGGCATCAGACCTTCTGCGAGGAGTTGACATGTGGCACTGGTTAACTCAAAGAGAACCTCGGCACACACACACACATTTGGGGCACACACTGGGCGCACGCTCACAAAACACACGCCCATGCTCACATACACATGCTCACACACACATTTCTACATCATATCACTGACTGTGTCACATTCTATCGTAATATCTCTGACTGTGTCACATTCTATCTGTAAATCCTCGACTGTGTCACATTCTAACATCATATCGCTGACTTGTCACATTCTAACATCATATCTCTGACTGTGTCACATTCTAACATCATATTGTTGACTGTGTCACATTCTAACATCATATCGTCTGACTGTGGTCACATTCTAACATCATATCGCTGTGTGTCACATTCTAACATCATACTATCGCTGACCGTGTGTCACATTCTAACATCTTATCGCTGACTGGTGTCCATTATAAATCATATCTCTGACTGTGTCACATTCTAACATCATATGTCTGACGTGTAACATTCTAACATCAATATCGCTGACTGTGTCACATCTAAATCATATCGCTGACTGGTGTTACCATTTCTAGACATCCATCATCTCTGACTGTGTCACATTCTAACATCAATATCGTTGACTTGTGTCACATTCTAAATCATATCTTGACTGTGTCCCATCTAACATATATCACTGACTGTGTCACATTCTAACATCATATCTCCGGCGGGCCACGCTTGGATTGCGTCCTACCTGACAGGTCGCTCCTACCGAGTGGCGTGCCGAGAATCTGTCTCCGCACCACGGGCTCTCACCACTGGGTCCCCAGGCTTCGTTCTAGGCCCTCTCCTATTCTCGCTATACACCAAGTCACTTGGCTCTGTCATATCCTCACATGGTCTCTCCTATCATTGCTATGCAGACGACACACAATTAATCTTCTCCTTTCCCCCTTCTGATAACCAGGTGGCGATTGCAATCTCTGCATGTCTGGCAGACATATCAGTGTGGATGACGGATCACCACCTCAAGCTGAACCTCGGCAAGACGGAGCTGCTCTTCCTCCCGGGGAAGGACTGCCTGTTCCATGATCTTGCCATCACGGTTGACAAACTCCATTGTGCCTCCTCCCAGAGCCTAAGAACCTTGGCGTGATCCTGGACAACCACCTGTCGTTCTCAACCAACATCAAGGCGGTGACCCGTTCCTGTAGGTTCATGCTCTACAACATTCGCAGAGTACGACCCTGCTCACACGGGAAGCGGCGCAGGTCCTAATCCAGGACTTGTCATCTCCCGTCTGGATTACTGCAACTCGCTGTTGGCTGGGCTCCCTGCCTGTGCGATTAAACCCCTACAACTCATCCAGAACGCCGCAGCCCGTCTGGTGTCACCTTCCCAAGTCTCTCACGTCACCCCGCTCCTCCGCTCTCTCCACTGCGCTTCCAGTTGAAGCTCGGCATCCGCTACAAGACCATGGGTGCTTGCCTACGGAGCTGTGAGCGGAACGCACCTCCGACCTTCAGGCTCTGATCAGGCCCTACACCCAAACAAGGCACTGCGTTCATCCACCTCTGGCCTGCTCGCCTCCCTACCTCTGAGGAAGTACAGCTCCCGCTCAGCCAGTCAAAACTCTTCGCTGCTCTGGCACCCCAATGTGGAACAAACTCCCCCACGACGCCAGGTCAGCGGAATCAATCACCACCTCCGGAGACACCTGAAACCCACCTCTCTTTAAGGAATACCTAGGATAGGATAAAGTAATCCTTCTAACCCCCCCCCCCCCCTTAGAGTTAAGATGCACTATTGTAAAGTGGTTGTTCCACTGGACATCATAAGGTGAATGCACCAACTTGTAAGTCGCTCTGGATAAGAGCATCTGCTAAATGACTTAAAGTAATGTAATATCGCTGACTGTGTCACATTCTAACATCATATCACTGAGTGTGTCACATTCTAACATCATATCACTGACTGTGTCACATTCTAACATCATATCACTGAGTGTGTCACATTCTAACATCATATCACTGACTGTGTCACATTTTAACATCATATCACTGAGTGTGTCACATTCTAACATCATTCTCTGACTATGTCACATTCTACATCATATCGTGACTGTGTCACATTCTCACATCACTACTGAGTGTGTCCACTTCTAACATCATATCGTTGACTGTGTCAATCATTCTAACATCATATCCTCTGGACTGGTGTCACAGTCTAACATCATATCTCTGAGTGTGTCACATTCTAACATCATATCACTGAGTGTGTCACATTCTAACATCATATCACTGAGTGTGTCACATTCTAACATCATATCAGGAGTGTGTCACATTCTAACATCATATCACTGAGTGTGTCACATTCTAACATCATATCACTGACTGTGTCACATTCTAACATCATATCACTGAGTGTGTCACATTCTAACATCATATCGTGACGGTGTCACATTCTAACATCATATCTCTGACTGTGTCACTTTCTAACATCATATCGTTGACTGTGTCACATTCTAACATCATATCTCTGACTGCGTCACATTCTACATCATATCACTGAATGTGTCACATTTAACATCATATCTCTGACGTGTCACATTCTAACATCATATCACTGAGTGTGTCACATTCTAACATCATATCCTCTGACTGCGTCACATTCAACATCATATCTCTGACTGTGTCACATTCTAACATCATATCACTGACTGTGTCACAGTCTAACATCATATCACTGAGTGTGTCACATTCTAACATCATATCACTGACCTGTGTCAAATTCTAACATCATATTGCTGACTGTGTCACATTCTATCCTAACTATTTCTGACTGTGTCAAATCTAACCTAATATCTCTGACTGTGGTCACATTCTAACATCATATCACTGGAGTGGTCACATTCTAATCTAAATATCTCTGACTGTGTCAAATTCTAACATCATATCACTGACTGCGTCACATTCTATCCTATATATTCTGACTGTGTCACATTCTAACCTAATATCTCTGACTGTGTCACATTCTAACATCATATCTCTGACTGTGTCACATTCTAACATTATATCACACTGACTGTGTCACATTCTAACATCATATCGCCTGACTTGTGTCACATTCTAACATTATTATCACACTGACTGTGTCACATTCTAACATCATATCGCTGACTGTGTCACATTCTAACATCATATCTCTGACTGTGTCACATTCTAACATCATGTCACTGATCTTGTCCATTCTAACCTATTATCTCTGACTGTGTAACATTCTAACATCATATCGCTGACTGTGTCACATTCTAACATCATATCACTGTTGTGACATGACCTTCATTATTGATGACTGTTATGTTTTGAATCAACTAACTAGGTTTAAATGTTACTCGATTAAATTAATTGTGTAAGAACTAACTCATTAGGATTTGGGGCACCATGGAATAAGTTTGTTTAACGATTTACTATCACCCGGATTAACCTTTTTAAACTATGTAAATAATACAAATTTATTTGATTTATGTTTGATTTGAGTTTATTCTAAAACAGTAAAACAGAACTCATTTTGCAGCAACTTCCTGTCAGGAAGTGAGAAATCTGAAATCGGGGCTCTGTTCCAGGGTCAGTTATTAATTTGCATGTAATCTATGGTCTACATGCACTGCATATGCCTTCCCCTAGATGTCAGTAAGCAGTGAGAATTTGGAATGGGGTGTCTAGGTAGATCTGAGGCCTGACAAGAGCTCTTGGAACCGGGTGTGCAGTCTTTCTACGTTCGTCATGACGCGAGACAGACCTCAGATTGCGTCCTGAAAAAGATGTTGTATAGGCGCTAGATATTCCGGTTCTGATTTTATTCGATATACGTGTTAAAAACATCATAATGTAGTTATTTTAAACCGAGTTATATATCAGTTTATATCAGTATATTGCGATTTTCGGATTTTCTTTGTTCTGCGTTATGCTGAGTTGGACACGTCTGCACCACATGGCTAACGTTTGCTGCTAATTCCACAGTTGAAGACGACCTTCTACAACCGAGCAACGATTATTCTGGACAAATGACAACTTGTACAAGATTCTGATGGAAGCTCATCAAATAGTAAGAACTATTTTATGATGTTAATTCGTAATTTCTGTCGAAAAAGTTAAACTATTATCCGCCATTAATTTCGGTGCGTCTCGCTTTAACGCACGCTGTATGTCGTAGTAACGTTAATTTAAAAAAATCTAACACAGCGGTTGCATTAAGAACTATGTATCTTTCATTTGCTGTCCAACCTGTATTTTTTAGTCAAGTTTATGATTAGTTATTGATTAGATTAGGTGCCTCTCCAAGATTTCTCCGACATTTTGTTTGCAGTTTGGCTACTATTCTCATTGTATAACCCATTTGTGACGCTAAATATGCACATTTTCGAACAAACCATATATGTATTGTGTAATATGATGTTATCTTCTCACGAGTCACCAACCCTGATCCGGTAGCACCCCCCACCCCCACCCCACTGAGTAGCATAGCTAGCATAGCGTCACAAGTAACTTGTAGCATCTAAATATCATTAAATCACAAGTCTAAGACACCAGATGAAAGATACAGGTCTTGTGAATAAAGCCACCATTTCAGATTTTTAAATGTTTACAGGGAAGACACAATATGTAAATCTATTAGCTAACCACGTTAGCAAAAGGACACGATATTTTTACTCCCACAGTTTTTCCTGCGTCAGTAGCTATCACTAATTTGACTAAATAAAAATAATATATAGCCCACTAACCAAGAAACAACTTCATAAGATGACAGTCTGATAACATATTTATGGTATAGCATAGTTTTTTGGGGAAAAATGTGCATTTTTCAGGTATAAATCACAGTTCTACATTGCAGCTGCAATCTGAAATAGTGCTGACCCAGCCAGAACAATTACAGAGACCAAACGTCATATAACGATTACTCATCTTAAAACATTCAGAAAATACACACGTACAGAGATTGAAAGCCCAACATCTGGTGAATCCAAACAATATTCAGATTTATGAAATTTTTATAACGAAAAACAAAATGTAGCACTAAATTAGCATAGCTATACCAGGCAGATTCGGCTAGGCGCCACGGCCAGTTCACATGCACAACAGATATATATAACATCGTAAATTGGGTCTTACTATGGCTGATCTTTCATCAGAATGTTGATCAAAGTGTCCTTTGTCAAGATGAGTCGTTGGTTCCGTCGAATTTTCCTTTCCCACTCCATTTAGCACAGGTACCGGTCGAGTGGCATGGATCTCTCAAACGTAAATAAATTCAGACAAGGAACACCACAAACTCCGAAAAAATTCAAATAATCTGATTAAACTATATTGAAAAAACATACATTACGATGATCTGGTCCACATGTATAACAAACTTCGAGACGGAGATAGTTTTCATCCATAATGGCCGCACACACGGAAGACAATCGCAGCTACAAGTCGCACATTTAGACAACCGGAAGTTGTCGTCACGCCAAAGAATTAGCTCTCATTTCACGTCAGTCCCAGATAACAATATATTTTTCCTCTGACGTCCTCTTGACACCCAGAGAAGCCAATGAGGTGTTCGGGTCCATAGGGGGGCACGACCAATATATAGGCAGAGCGTTGAAGCTGGCAATACACATCTTGCTTTTTTCTTTCTTGGTCATGGAAAGTGCTGTCAAATACTTCTGTATCACTCAGAGACAAAATTGAAACGGTTTTAGAAATAGGAGTTGTTTCTTTCCAATGGTATTATTTATATGCATATAGTAAGAGCAATAATTGAATAAGAGGCAGTTTAATCTGAGAGCAAATTATGCTAATGGAAAAATAGCACCCCCTGTATTCTCAAGAAGTTATAGGACTGTCATCTGAGGATGTTTGAGAAGGTTAGTGAAAAATGTATATCTTTTGCTGGTTTATTCACTATCGCTAACGTTATGTTGAATGAATGGGGCTGTGTGGTAAGCTATTGTAGTAACTAATATAATGCTAATTGTGTTTTCGCTGTAAAACACTTAAAAAATCTGAAATATTGTCTGGATTCACAATGTTTGTCTTTCATTTTGCTGTACACTGTGTATTTTTCTAAATGTTTTATGATGAGTATTTAGGTAATTCACATTGGTCTCTGTAGTTATTCTAGCTGCTTTGGTGAGATTTTGTATGGTGGCTGCAATGTAAACTATGATTTATACCTGAATATCAAATTTTTGAACAAACATATGCTATACAATAAATATGTTATCAGACTGTCATCTGATGGAGTTGTTTCTTGGTTAGTGACTATTTATATCTTTATTTGGTCTAATTTGTGATAGCTACCTATGCAGTAAAAAAATGGTGGGGGAAAAAAGTTGGGTCTTTTGCTATCGTGGTTAGCTAATAGAAATACATATTGTTTCTTCCCTGTAAAACATTTTAAAAATCAGAAATGATGGCTGGATTCACAAGATGTGTATCTTTCATCTGGTGTCTTGGACTTGTGATTTCATGATATTTAGATGCTAGTATTTACTTGTGGCGCTATGCTAGGCTATGCTAGTCACCTTTTTACTGATGAGGGTGCTCCTGGATCCGGGATGAGTACCAAGTAAAAGTTAAACTCTAGATGATATATATATATATGTATATATATCGGTAACAGTCATTTATTAATCATTACCTCATATCAGTCTCATAATTCTGAACGTCGCATACTCCTTTCCTTGTATCTGCACAAACCTGAGTCTTACTGATCGTTCTGTACCACACAAATTGATTTAATGAGTTATTTACTAACTAACTCAATGATAACACAGGATACACACACACACGGTATAGGTTATTGATTAGAATCTCAATACGATGAAAACAGTTCCCCTAGCGGACTAACACAATAGGACACTTGTTACAAAAGATGGAGAGTTATAGAGAGAGAGAGAGAGAAAGAGAGACACAACACCTGGATACATTTGGAAACTACTCTCACAGTAATCCTAACGCTTTGCTCCGAACTGCCGCCCGTTTGGGTAAGAAGTAATGTAAGTTTTTACGTGTTGAAGGTCTTCCTTCATCGTGTATCTCTGATGGACCCATGCCTTTGCGAAAAGGGTTCGATTGGGCCTTCTCCTTAGCTCTTAAGTGTAAGGCTCTGATTGTCCACAAGAGGTCATAATGTCCTCCTTCTTAGTTGTCTGTGTTTACTTTCACTCGTTCTGGAAGAGTGGTCTTCTGTGGACAGCTAATCAGCCATGTCGATGAACCCCAGTGGGGTGATGAGAGCAGTGTAGTCAATTATGATTTGAAGAGAGTAACCGGATGATCCTACTTAAATTCACTTTCTTAGATACAGTACTTAGAACAGCTACTCGGCCGTAACATCGATTGTTAAGGATGCTACTTTGTCGTCTTTACCTCGTGTTGATTTTCTGTGTTGTAACCAATGGAGACCTAAGATGCAGCTAGAGTCCTCCTGGTCTGGTATGTTAATTCTTAACTCAATCTTTTACACACTCGTGTTAAAGGGGGCATTTCCATCATACTGGCACGCTCTCTGAGCTCCCTCAGGGATGGCTAGTTATTGGCAAAGTATCATCAAAACTATGATCTCATTAGAAAGCTAAAATCACATTCCTATCTTAACAAAAATATTCTCTTAATCCTTGATATTTCCTGCACAATGTAAAGGATGTAAACCTAATATACACAGTGTAAAAGCTCTTCAAGCTACAATATTTTCATTATATCACTTTTATACCATTTTTTATGACATCACAAAATATACATTAATTTCCCATATTCCATCTCTCATCATTCCCCACATTTGGATGTTGAAAATATTGATTCCAATCACCAATACTAGGAACAAAAGGTATCATAAAATCCCCACACCAATCCTTCCTCCCGTCTGCGGGTGAGTGGTTTGTGTAGATGCTGATCCATTGTAACCTGATATTTGGATCCTCACAGGTGAGTCATGACATCACTGATCCAAGAGTTCCATTATTAGAGCACGGTGGTCAGGATGAGAAGTCACCAGGATGGAACTACTCCAAATGTTTCACCATGATGACATCACACTATAGGCTTACAGGAAGGACCAGAGTATCAGGCAATACACACACACAAACACACACACATACACACAGAGAGAGAGAGAAACAAATCTGAACTCCTTTTCTTAGCGCCACCTGATGCATTTCACCCCTCTTGTGACTGTCCAAATATTTGAGTGGGAGAGACATTTAACGGGATCTCAGCCGTAAGAAGTTAACTTCTCTGCGCTACGGATCCCTTTTACGGGAACATTTTCCTAAACAACCGCTGAATTGCAGGGCGCAACATATTACTAAAAATATTTATAATCATGCAATCACAAGTGAAATCTACCAAAACACAGCTTAGCTTGTTGTTAATCCGCCTATCGTGTCAGATTTTGAAAATATGCTTTACAGAGAAAGAAATCCAAGCTTTTGTGAGTGTATAAATCAATGCTAGAACAGCTAGCCCCAAATTAGCATGGTCACGAAAGTCAGAAAGCATAAATGAATGCTTACCTTTGATGATTTTCGGATGTTTTGCCTCAGAGACCCCGTTACACATAAAGTTCTTTTTTTGTTCGATAAAGATTATTTTCTATTCAAAAAACTATTTGTTTGGCGCCTTATGTTCAGTATTCACGCCTTAGGCAGGTCATCAAGGGTTGCGAAAATTCCAAATAGTATCCGTCAAAGTTCGTAGAAACTGTCAACGTTTTTAATAATATTCCTCAGGTGTTTTTACATGAATAATCGATAATATTTCAACCGGACGGTAAACTATTCAATAACTGAGATAAGAAATGTTTTGAGCGTACACTTTGCGGCCATAACTAATGGAAAGACATCAGTATGCACTGACGCAATTTTTGATAAATCTCGCTCATGTTTTCAGAATAAGCTTGACACTATGTTCTAACAGACTGTTTCCAACACTGAGGAGCCATAGGAAAGGAACCTTTGGTTGATATCCTTTACTGGACGAAGGCAGGCAATGGAAAGATGATTTTTTCAAAATAAGAGTTTTTTTTTACAGGCGAAAAACAATATAGCATTATATTAACTTACTACAATAGCTTACACAGACGCCATTCATTCAACTAACGTTAGCGATAGCGAATAACAGCTAAAAGTATAATTTTTTCACTACCTTCTCAACTCATCAGATGAAGTCTATAACATCATATTACACAATACATATATGGTTTGTTCGAAAATGTGCATATTTAGCGCACAAATCGTGGTTATACAATGAGATAGTAGCCAAACTGCACAAAATGTCGGGAGAAATTTGGAGAGGCACCTAATCTAATCAATAACTAATCATAAACTTGACTAAAAAAAATACAGGTTGGACAGCAATTGAAAGATCATAGTTTTAATGCAACCGTTGTGTTAGATTTTTAAAATTAACGTTACTACGACATACGTGTGCGATTAAGCAGACCGCCGATTAATGGGCGAAAAATATTTACATTTTTCCCAGAAATTACGAATTAACATCATAAATAGTTCTTACTATTATTGAGCTTCATAGAATTTGCAGTGTGTCATTTGTCCAAAAAATCGTTGCTGTTGTAGAACGTCCTCTTCAACTGTGGATTTAGCAGCAAACGTTAGCTCGTGGTGACAACGTGTCCACTCAGCATAACGCAGATACAAAATCACGAAAATTTAGAAAATGCAATATCTCGCATACCTGTATAAATCGTTTAAACATACTTCGTTATGATGTTTCTACACTATATTAGAATTAAATCACGACGGATATTCTTAGGACGATAGAGAGCTTTTGAGCATGCCATTCTGATGTACTTTTGCGTCTTGACGAGGTCGCGAAAGAACGGACATCCCACTCCATGGCTTTTATAAAGTCTAGAATAGTAGAGATTCATTCACTTCTTCATTGGTTACTGACATCAGGGGAAGGCGGGTGCGTTCTTTCGACCTAGGACACATACAGCGCTTTAAACTGATCGCGAGATCAGAGCCTAGTATTTCAGAATTCGCAGTTCTGTCATGATTTTCGCTGCAGAAAGACTTCTGGGTTCACCACAGACATAATTCAAAGTTTTTAGAAACTAGAGATTGTTTTCTATAATAGTAATATAATATGCATATTGCGAGCAAGAATTGAGTAGAGGCAGTTTAATTTGGAACGCAAATGTGAGTTGAAACAGCACCCTGTATTTCAAGAGGTTTATATGTTCAGAAATCAAAGCCTCGTTCGTTCGATGAAAATTCCCAAAAGTATCCGTTAATGGTCGTAGAAACTTGTCCAATGTTTTTTATAATCAATTCTCAGGTTGTTTTTACAAACATAACGATAATATTTAAACGGACAGTAACCTACTCAATAAGAGAGAAAAAAAAATGTAGAGCTTCACACTCGCAGCAGGAACTAATCTGAGGACACTGACTACTTTTGAAAAATCTCGCTCATTTTAAAATAAAAGCCTGAAACTATGTCTAAACTGGTCACAGCCGAGGAGCGATTGGAAAGGAATCTGGTTGTACCCTTTAAATGGAAGAAGACGTCCAGAGAACCAGATAACAAAAATAAAATCCTTCGTGTATAGATTTTCTCCAGGTTTTCGTCGCCTGCAGAATCAGTTTTTGTATAACTCCACAGTCATATTTTGACAGTTTTGGAAAGCTTTGGATGTTTTCTATCCTAATCTTGTAAATATATGCATATTCTACGATCTGTGACATGAGAAATAGTCCTCTTTACCTTGGGAACGTTATTTTAAATAAATAAATAATACTTGAACCTAGCGTCAAGAGTTAACAGGATCCACTTGGAAACAGCCAGTGAAAGTGCAGGCGCCAATATTCAAACAACAAGATCCTAATAAATTCTCAAAATACAAGTGATTTTACACCATTTAAAATAAACTTGTTTGTTAATTCCCACCACAGTGTCCGTTTTAAAAAGGCTTGTACGACGAAAGCACACCATCTGATTTATTGTTAGTCAGTCCGAGTCACAGAAAAAACACAGCCATTTTTCCAGCCAAAGAGGGAGTCAAAAAAGCATTAATAGAGATACAATTATCATAACCTTTGTGATCTTCATAGATGAACTCATAGGACTTCAATGTTACACAATACATGTACAGTGGGGCAAAAAGTATTTAGTCAGCCACCAATTGTGCAGTTTCCACTTAAAAAGATGGAGAGGCCTGTAATTTTCATATAGGTACAAGATCTTTCACTATGACAGACAAAATGAGGAAAAAAATCAGAAAATCACTTATAGGAATTGTTAATTGAATTTTTTGCAAATTATGGTGGAACATAGTATTTGGCTCACATACAAACAAACAGATTTTTGGCTTCACAGACCTGTAACTTCCTTCTTTAGAGGCTCCTTGTCTCCACTGTTACCTTGTATTAATGGCACCTGTTTGAACTTGTTTTATAGTATAAAGACACTGTAAACCTCAAACAGTCAGACTCCAAACTCCACTATGGCCAAGACAATAGTGTCAAGGACACAGAAACAAAATTGTAGACATGCACAGGGCTTGGGGAAGACTGAATCTGCAATAGGTAGGCAGCTGGTTTGAAGAAATAACTGTGGGAGCATTATTTAGGAAATGGAGACATACAAGCACTGATTAATTCTCTGATCTGGGGCTCACGCATCTACCGTGGGGTAAATGATACAAGAACGGTGAGCAAAAATCCAGAACCACCGGGGGACCTAGTGAATGATGCAGAGGCTGGGAACCAAAGTAACAAGCCTACCATCAGTAACAACTAGCCGCAGGGACTCACATCCTGCAGTGGGCAGACGTGTGCCTGCTTAAGCAGTAATGTCAGGCCGTGCTAAGTTGCTAGAGAGCTTTGATGATCAGAGAGATTGGGAGAATGGTCATATGGTCAGATGAAACCAAAATAGAATTTTTGGTAAAATCAACTCGTCGTGTTATGGAGGACAAAGAATGCTGAGTTGCATCCAAGAAAGCATACTACTGTGAAGATGGGGGTGGAACTATGCTTTGGGGCTGTTTTTTCTGCAAAGGGAGGACGACTGATCCGTGTAAGGAAAGAATGAATGGGGCCATGTATAGTGAGTTTTGAGTTGAAACTCTTCATCAGCAAGGGCATTGCGATGAAGTGGCTGGGGGATTTCAGCATGACAATGATCCAAACACACGCGCCGGGCAACGAAGGAGTGGCTTCGTAGAAGCATTTCAAGGTCCTGGAGTGGCTAGCAGTCTTCAGATCTCACCCCATAGAAATCTTTGGAGGGGGTTAAAAGTCGTGTTCCGGCACAAGCCCAAAACATACACTTGCTCTAGAGGAGATCTGCATGGAGGATGAGGCCAAAATACAGCACAGTGATGTGAAAAGTTGTTGAAAGACTTACAGAAAACGTTTGACCTCTGTATTGCAACAAAAGGGTTATAAAGTATTGAGATAAACTTTTGTTATTGACCAAATACTTATTTTCCACCATAATTTGCAATACATTCATAAAAAACTCTAACAATGTGATTTTCCTGGGATTTTTTTTCTCATTTTGTCAGTCATAGTTGAAGTGTACTATGATCGGAAAATTAGGCGCTCTTCATCTTTTAAGTGGTGAGATTGCACAATTGGTCGGTAGCCTAATACTTTTTTGCCCACTTTGTATGCTTTTTCGATAAAGTTCATATCTTCATATCCAAAAATCTGGGCATTATGGTCAGTAATGTTTTTGCTCCAATGTTTTTGCAGAGAGGCCCATCAATTACAGAAATACTCATAATTAATTGATAAAGATACAAGTGTTTTCATGGAACTTTAGATACAACTCTCCTAAATGCACGGCTGCTGTCAGACTTCAAAAAACTTTCGGAAAAAAGCACACCAAAAAAATATCTGAGTATGAGCGGTCAGACACAAACAAGGTCCGATACAGGTTACGCATGGTTGTGGAGTCAGACGTCAGAATAGCATTATAATATTCACTTACTTTGATGATCTTCATCAGACATAGACTCCAACGAATCCAGTTTTCCACAATAAATGTTTGTCTTGTTCGATAAAGTCCATAAATTTTATGTCCAAATACCTCCTTTTGCTTCGGCTTTTAGTTTAAAAAAAAAACTTCATGACGCGCAGTGCCAGACCAAAAAGTCCCAAAATTCCATTAACAGTTCGTAGAACATGTCAAACGAATGTTAGAATCATCTTAGGATGTTTTTAACCATAAAATCTTCATAATGTTTAACCAGAGAATTCCTTTGTCTTAAGAAAAGAAAAGGACGCAGCTACCTCTCACGGGGGGGCTGATGAGCTTGTGGACCTGCTGCAGCACCCTGAGCTCCAATCAGCTCTCATTCTATCCATTCACAGTAGAAGCATCAAACAAGGTTTTAAAGAACTGTGACATCTAGTGGAAGCCTAGAAGTGCAATATGACCCATGACACTCGTATATTGGGATAGGACCAACCTACAACCTCAGGATTCCCACTTCCTGGTTGGGATCTTGTTTCTTAGGTTTCTGCTGCCATATGAGTTTTGTTTATACTCACAGAATCATCTAAACGTTTAGAACTTCAGAGTGTTTTCCATCCCATCTATATAATATGCATATCTTAGTTCTGGGCTGAGCTAGACAAAGTTTTTTATTCTCGGGCACCTTACTTCATCCAGCTACTAATACTGCCCAGCCACGATAAAGAGTTAAGCAGGGCCCTGAGAGGAGACATAATCCGAGCACCCTGGCTGAGCCACTGAGCAGGCTGAGCTGAGCCGGTCTGAGCCGGCTGTGCCAGGCTGAGCCACTGAGCCAAGGCTGAGCCTGAGCAGGCTGAGCATAGCCACGTGAGCCACTGAGCCACGTTTGAAGCGCACTGATAGCGCACGAGCCAGGTGAGCCAGGCAGTGAGCCAACTGAGCACGTTGGCCGAGGCGTGAGGCCACGAGCCTAGCAGCTTCTGACCAGCTGAGCCATGAGCGCGCTTGAGCTTCTGAGTCAGGCTTGTAGCACTGAGCAGGCGAGCTTCTGAGTCAGGTCCTGAGCCTGATTCAGAAACTGAGCCGCTGAGCCCACTAGAACACCTAGACAGCAGCCTGGGTTATCAGGCTGAACATGATTAGAATAATTACCCTTTATCCCCATGACAAAATCATTTCCGTTAGGAACAGCCAGCCGTGGAAAAACACACATATTAGAATGATATGTCTTTAATATTTTCTCATTAGAAAAGGGTGAGAACCGGGAGATAACAAGACTCAAGTTCAATGGGAGCTAAGACGTTTGTTTAGGCAGCAAGTTACAAACCACCTCATAACCAGGCCTTTATATTATTCTTCCCTCTTTAGCAAATTTGTTTGTGTATGTTTTCAATTATCTTAATTTCATTGGCTTTTTCATCTTGAACCCTAACCCCTGTGAGTTTGTCTGGAGCTATATTTAAAGGCGGCCGCCGGCCGGGGCTACGGGGATGCTTTGGAAACTGTTTACATTAGTGGGAAGCTTTTGGTCTCAGATAAAAGTATGTAACCGCGCTGAAGTGCCCTGCTTTTCCCATACACTCTGGAATCCTCTTCAAATCCCCTGTCATTATAACAAATGTTTGGATTAGGGATCTGTAAACCATTTCCGCATTTCAATTTGGTTATTATTCTCCCAGGGTGATATGGCAGTGAATGTCATGGATTGCTGTGTACAGTTACAGCCCCATACAGCTTCTGAAGTCGTCTACTGTGTGTGTGTCTGTGGATGCATGTGATACGTGTGTGTACGACAATGTCCTTTATTAACCATTTCCTATTCAGACATTGATAACTGACTGGTCAGAGGTAGTCCGGTAAAAAAGCACCA
Organism: Salvelinus sp. IW2-2015; assembly: GCF_002910315.2. Taxonomy (NCBI): domain Eukaryota; kingdom Metazoa; phylum Chordata; class Actinopteri; order Salmoniformes; family Salmonidae; genus Salvelinus; species Salvelinus sp. IW2-2015. The sequence goes on from NC_036872.1 coordinate 3,553,039, forward strand.
CTGCTGACCCGACAACTAAAGCACACAATACTAGATTGTATTATCACAACAACAACACACAACACAACACCCACACACACACACCACACACACACACACACACAAACGACGATGGCAACACGAAAAAACAAAACACTTTTAAAAATACAAACAAGGAAAACGACGTAGACGAAAACCTGAAACAATAAACTTAACATAAACTAAACGTAACACTTAGGACAGGAAACAGATCTACATCGAAAACGACACACAACGAACCAAACACACCCACAACAGTCACCACACACGTATTGTGCGCGCAAGACACAGTAAGCACGAGACACGCATACCACTAGAGAGTCAAATGCACCTCCCTCTGGTCACGAGCCAATCATAGACGTGAAGATTGAACATACACTATCAATGTGCCTTGTTGTATAGAGTTAGATGAATGGAGTTCTTAAATTTAGAGGAAGACAGCCTTTATTCCTACAAAACACACCTGCATCTAAATGAGAGCAATGTGAAAGATGAATATAAATACTCGTTAGGTTGAATTGTCTAGAAGCCAAAACACGCCCTGTGTACATAGAATAATATCGGCAGACAGAAGCTACCAAAGTTACGACTGCCCCATCACATCTCAGCTATCTACAAGACAGCCAAGAGGGTAACCGGCACCTGACCATTTAACACACATACGCATCTTCACAAAAACAACATAAGAAATCGGCTGTCAGTGGTCAAGACTCGTTACAGAACTCCTACCAAAAGAACTCCCGCTCACGCCTTCATAGGTGTCGAAATACTGTCGAAACGCACGGGCTGCCGCAGCACAAAGTCCAGGGGAGGGTCTGGGTGGGCAGTTGACCACGGTGGTGGCTCAGGCTCTGGACGCTGTCCCCACACACACCAATAGTCACACTCCCCGCTTCTGTCTTCCCCTCCAATGACCACCCTCAAACTACATCCCTAAATGAACAGCCAACACCGGGAAAAGGGCAGCACGGGAGAAGGGGCAGCACCGGGACAAGGGGCAGCACCGGGATAAGGGACAGCACAGGATAAGGGGCAGCACCGGAACAAGGGGCAGCACGGGAACAAGGGGAGCACCGGGAAAGGGGCAGCACCGGGACAAGGGGCAGCACCGGGACAAGGGGCAGCACCGGGACAAGGGGCAGCACGGACAAGGGGCAGCACCGGGTAAGGGGGGCAGGTCCCGGCTGAGAGACTCTGGCAGATCCTGGCTGAGGAACTCTGGCAGGTCCTGGCTGAGGGACTCTGGCAGGTCCTGGCTGAGGGATCTGGCAGGTCTGGCTGAGGGATCTCTGGCAGGTCCTGGCGAGGCTCTGGCAGGTCCTGGCTGAGGGACTCTGGGCAGGTCCTGGCTGAGGGACTCTGGCAGGTCCTGGCTGAGGAACTCTGGCAGGTCCTGGCTGAGGGACTCTGGCAGGTCCTGGGAGGGACTCTGGCAGTCCTGGCTGAGGGACTCTGGCAGGTCCTGGCTGAGGGACTCTGGCAGGTCCTGGCTGGACGGCTCTGGCAGGTTCTGGCTGGACGGCTCTGGCAGGTTCTGGCTGACGGCTCTGGCAGGTCTGGCTGGACGGCTCTGGCAGGTCCTGGCTGGACGGCTCTGGCTGATCCGGTCTGGCGGAAGGCTCTGGCTGATCCGGTCTGGCGGAAGTCTGGCTGATCCGGTCTGGCGAAGGCTCTGGCTGATCCGGTCTGGCGGAAGGCTCTGGCTGATCCGGTCTGGCGGAAGGCTCTGGCTGATCGGTCTGGCGGAAGGCTCTGGCTGATCCGGTCTGGCGGAAGGCTCTGGCTGATCCGGTCTGGCGGAAGGCTCTGGCTGATCCGGTCTGGCGGAAGGCTCTGGCTGATCCGGTCTGGCGGAAGGCTCTGGCTGATCCGGTCTGGCGGAAGACTCTGGCTGATCCGGTCTGGCGGAAGGCTCTGTAGGCTCTTGGCAGACGGGCGGCTTTGCAGGCTCATGGCAGACGGGCAGCTTTGCAGGCTCATGGCAGACGGGCAGTTCAGGCGCCGTTGGGCAGACGGGCAGTTCAGGCGCCGTTGGGCAGACGGGCAGTTCAGGCCCGTGGCAGACGGGCAGTTCAGGCGCGTGGGCAGACGGGCAGTTCAGGCGCCGCTGGGCAGACGGGCAGTTCAGGCGCGCTGGGCAGACGGGCAGTTCAGGCGCCGCTGGGCAGACGGGCAGTTCAGGCGCCGCTGGGCAGACAGATGGCTCAGACGGCGCTGGCAGACAGGCAGTGCAGCAGGCGTTGGGCAGACGGCCGACTCTGCCCTGCTGAGGCGCACAGTAGGCCTGGTGCGTGGTATAGGCACTGGCTGCGCTGGAGAGGAGGAACAGCTGGAGAGAGAACCCGGAGAGACAGCCTGGTACGGGGGCTGCCACCGGAGGACTGGTACATGGAGGTGGCACCGGGTATACCGGACCGTGAAGGAGGACACGTGCTCTTGAGCACCGAGCCTGCCCAACCTTACCAGGTTGAATGGTCCCCGTAGCCCTGCCAGTGCGGCGAGGTGGAAAGCCCGCACTGGGCTATGCAGGCGAACCGGGGACACCACCTGTAAGGCTGGTGCATGTAGCCGGCCCGAGGAGACGCACTGGTGGCAAGATGCGTTGGGCGGCTTCATGACATCCAGCTCGATGCCCAACTTAGCCCTCCCAGTGCGGCAAGGTGGAATAGCCCGCACTGGCTAAGCACGCGTACTGGGGACACCGTGCGCTTTACCGCAATAACCGGTGTCTTACCAGTACGACGCCTTCTACTCCACGGTAAGCACGGGGAGTTGGCTCAGGTATCCTACCCGGCTTTGCCAACTCTCTCGTGTGCCCCATCCCAAGAAATTTTTGGGTCTGACTCACGGGCTCCAACCGCGTCGCCGCGCTGCCTCCTCATACCAGCGCCTCTCAGCCTTCGCTGCTCTCCAACTCCGCCTTGGACGGCGATATTCCCCTGGCTGAGCCCAGGGTCTCTACCGTCCAGGATCTCCTCCAAGTCCAGAAGTCCCGGTTGCCTCTGTTGCGGCATTCCTTGCCGCTTGGTCCTAGTTGGTGGGTGATTCTGTAAGGGCTGTCGCTCTCCTCATCTGGGACGAGGAGAGGAGAGAAGGATCATCAGACCAAAATGCAGCATTAGGGAAATAAGCCATCTTTTATTTACCACGACGATGGAACACCGAAAAAACAAAACTTTCAAAAATACAAAACAAGAAAAAGACGTAGACGAAAACCTGAACAATAACTTACTAAACTAAACGTAACACTTACGGACAGGAAACAGACTACATCGAAAACGAAACGAACAACCCAACAGTCCCGTATGGTGCAAGACATAACACAGATACAGAAGACAATCACCCACCAACAAACAGTGAGAACACCCTACCTAAATATGACTCTTAATTAGAGGAGAACGCAAACACCTGCCTCTAATTAAGAGCCATACCAGGCAACCAAAACAACATAGAAACAGATAACATAGACTGCCCACCCAAAACACACGCCCTGACCATAAACACATACAAAAACAACATAAAACAGGTCAGGACCGTTACAACTGCTGACATGAACCCACTGTTTGTCCCCATCATCAGTAGACTTCACACAATAATCCCTCCCCTATTCAATTAATCCAATCAACAGACACAGCTTTCTGTGTGCCGACCGAGTGTACGGGCTATCTGTGTTAGCTCAGCACTCGTATAGCATCCCACCTGTCAAACAGACGACCGACAGATCGACCAACAGACAGACAGGAGACGGAGGGTCAACATCCAAGTGATGAATGTCTTTCAATGGAAAAGCTGTACGGAATGTCTGAGTTTAATCAAAAACGATTTGTTTTTTAGTTGGCATGGCTGTTGTCTCTGCATCATGTCCACTGATAGCCTGACATTAATGACATCATAAATCAGGAGAGGTGGTGCCAGGGTTTTGGTCATGTTTCAGGGTGGTGGACCGAGCGGAGTGGAGGAGGCCAGGGTGGCGTTGGAATGCTGGATATACGTGGGAGTTAACCAGTCCCTGGGAGATAGGCCCATCTGAGACAGACCCAGGAGAGAGGAGAGAGAGAGAGACAGGAGAGAGAGAGAAGAGAGAGAGAGAGAGAGAGAGAGAGAGAGAGAGAGAGAGAGAGAGAGAGAGAGAGAGGAGAGAGAGACGAGGAGAGAGAGAGAGAGAGAGAGAGAGAGAGAGAGAAGAGAGAGAGAGAGAGAGAGAGAGAGAGAGAGAGAGAGAGAGAGAGGAGAAGAGAGAGAGAGAGAGAGAGAAGAGAGAGAGGAGAGAGAGAGAGAGAGAGAGAGAGAGAGAGAGAGAGAGAGAGAGAGAGAGAGAGAGAGAGAGAGATTGCTAGAGTTGGTTGGCAGCAGCTAATTTGT
>NC_036872.1:3558281-3563350 GCF_002910315.2 Salvelinus sp. IW2-2015
TCAGGGCTGTCGCTCTCCTCATCCTCGGACGAGGAGAGGAGAGAAGGATTCATCAGACCAAAATGCAGCATTAGGGAAATAAGCATCTTTTATTTACACGACGATGGCAAACAACGAAAACAAACACTTTCAAAAATACACAACAAGAAAACGACGTAGACGAAAACCTGAACAATAAAATTACATAACTAAACGTAACACTTACGGACAGGAACAGACTACATCGAAACGAAACGAAACAACCCAACAGTCCCGTATGGTGCAAGACATAACACAGATACAGAGACAATCACCCACCAACAAACAGTGAGAACACCCTACCTAAATATGACTCTTAATTAGAGGAGAACGCAAAACACCTGCCTCTAATTAAGAGCCATACGGCAACCAAAACAACATAGAAACAGATAACATAGACTGCCCACCCAAAACACACGCCCTGACCATAAACACATACAAAAACAACATAAAACAGGTCAGGACCGTTACAGAACCCCCCCCTCAAGGTGCGAACGCCGGGCGCACCAGCACAAAGTCCAGGGGAGGGTCTGGGTGGGCAGTTGACCACGGTGGTGGCTCAGGCTCTGGACGCTGTCCCACACACCATAGTCCTCCCCGCTTCTGTCTTCCCCTCCCAATGACCACCCTCAAACTAACATCCCTAAATGAACAGCCAACACCGGGATAAAGGCAGCACCGGGGAAGGGGCAGCACCGGGACAAGGGGCAGCACCGGGATAAGGGACAGACCAGGATAAGGGGCAGCACGGAACAAGGGCAGCACGGACAAGGGGCAGCACCGGGACAAGGGGCAGCACCGGGACAAGGGGCAGGCACCGGGACAAGGGGCAGCACGGGACAGGGCAGCAGGGACAAGGGGCAGCACCGGGATAAGGGGCGGCAGGTCCCGGCTGAGAGACTCTGGCAGATCCTGGCTGAGGAACTCTGGCAGGTCCTGGCGAGGGACTCTGGCAGGTCCTGGCTGAGGGACTCTGGCAGGTCCTGGCTGAGGGACTCTGGCAGGTCCTGGCTGAGGGACTCTGGCAGGTCCTGGCTGAGGGACTCTGGCAGGTCCTGGCTGAGGATCCTGGCAGGTCCTGGCTGAGGAACTCTGGCAGGTCCTGGCTGAGGGACTCTGGCAGGTCCTGGCTGGGGACTCTGGCAGTCCTGGCTGAGGGACTCTGGCAGGTCCTGGCTGCGGACTCGTGGCGGTCTGGCAGGCTCTGGCAGTCTGGCTGGACGGCTCTGGCAGGTTCTGGCTGACGGCTCTGCGCAGGTCTGGTGGACGGCTCTGGCAGGTCCTGGCTGGAGCTCTGGCTGATCCGGTCTGGCGGAAGGCTCTGGCTGATCCGGTCTGGCGGAAGCTCTGGCTGATCCGGTCTGGCGGAAGGCTCTGGCTGATCCGGTCTGGCGGAAGGCTCTGGCTGATCCGGTCTGGCGGAAGGCTCTGGCTGATCCGGTCTGGCGGAAGGCTCTGGCTGATCCGGTCTGGCGGAAGGCTCTGGCTGATTCCGGTCTGGCGGAAGGCTCTGGCTGATCCGGTCTGGCGGAAGGCTCTGCTGATCCGGTCTGGCGGAAGGCTCTGGCTGATCCGGTCTGGCGGAAGACTCTGGCTGATCCGGTCTGGCGGAAGGCTCTGTAGGCTCTTGGCAGACGGGCGGCTTTGCAGGCTCATGGCAGACGGGCAGCTTTGCAGGCTCATGGCAGACGGGCAGTTCAGGCGCGTTGGGCAGGGAGTTCAGGCGCCGTTGGGCAGACGGGCAGTTCAGGCGCCGTGGCAGACGGGCAGTTCAGGCGCCGCTGGGCAGACGGGCAGTTCAGGCGCCGCTGGGCAGACGGGCAGTTCAGGCGCCGCTGGGCAGACGGGCAGTTCAGGCGCCGCTGGGCAGACGGGACAGTTCAGGCGCCGCTGGGCAGACAGATGGCTCAGACGGCGCTGGCAGACAGGCAGTGCAGCAGGCGTTGGGCAGACGGCGACTCTGCCCTGCTGAGGCGCACAGTAGGCCTGGTGCGTGGTATAGGCACTGGCTGCGCTGGAGAGGAGGAAACAGCTGGAGAGAGAACCCGGAGAGACAGCCTGGTACGGGGGCTGCCACCGGAGGACTGGTACATGGAGGTGGCACCGGGTATACCGGACCGTGAAGGAGGAACGTGCTCTTGAGCACCGAGCCTGCCCAACCTTACCAGGTTGAAGTCCCCGTAGCCCTGCCAGTGCGGCGAGGTGGAATAGCCGCGACTGGGCTATGCAGGCGAACCGGGGACACCACTGTAGGCTGGTGCCATGTACGCCGGCCCGAGGAGACGCACTGGTGGCCAGATGCGTTGGGCCGGCTTCATGACATCCAGCTCGATGCCCAACTTAGCCCTCCCAGTGCGGCAAGGTGGAATGCCCGCACTGGGCTAAGCACGCGTACTGGGGACACCGTGCGCTTTACCGCATACCACGGTGTCTTACCAGTACGACGCCTTCTACCTCCCACGGTAAGCACGGGGAGTTGGCTCAGGTATCCTACCCGGCTTTGCCACACTCCCTCGGTCTCTTGTCTGGGTTCTCTGAAGATTTAATCTGTGAGAGCCATATTTGGTAGGCCAGTTGTTCCCAATTGTTTTGTCAGAGAACGTTATTCAGCCATGTCACGCATGTCTGAGACCTTACATTTTTTAAGCAACAACTAAAGTAATATATTTAATGTTTCACTTTATTTGCTTGTAATGAGGGATCAATTCCTGTTCATGATGTAGGCCAATTCCTGTTCATGATGTAGGCCTAGTTTTTAGTATTATTTCAACTTAATGCCCATTGGCCATACGACAACAGCAGTAGTGTTCTTCTATCCAACAAGCCCAAACACAGCTGATAAGCCCCTGTCTGAGGTAATATGAACACCATGCTCCTCTGCACCATCTCTCCATCCCTCATCCTTCTCTGTGATCCACCATTCATATAAACACACAAGTGCACTCTGTGCCAGGTTCTAAACAAATATGACATGATTGATTTGACAGAAGGCAATGAGATAGCTGTTTATGGGCTAACAACTATGAATAGCCTGCCTGAAACTCCCATACGCAAGAGACATGGCCAAGAAGCATAGCAGGACAGTTGCTCATTAGAACGAGGGGGAGGAACTGGACCACTGTGTAGGATTGCATCCCAAATGGCACCCTATTCCCTATGTAGTGCACTACTTTTGACCAAGGCCCATAGTGCTCTGAATTGCTCCCATGGATTACTTAGTATTATGAGTGGTCTGTAGGGTCTTGGCTATAGTAAACTAGAACACACTGCATTCAGAAGAGATTGCACAGTTTCTTGGAAATTCAGAAAGAGCAAACTGCAATGGAATTGTCTGTGCTATTAGCAAGTACACTATCCATGTTCTCCACCAAATGGCAATATGACAATGTGAATAGGCAACACAAAAAGACAGGGATTCTTAAATTGTAGAAAGTATATTCAAGGTTGAGAATGTAGCTTACTACAGACTGAAGTGTGTCATTAAACATTGAAAACATACCACTCTGTAAAACACTCAATTTCTACAGGAATTACATACAGCTGTCTACAGAAATACAGCGAGCGCATTGATTCCCATCACAGTGGATGCAGCATCAAGGAGCAGTACGTCAAGACCACTATCACAAGAGSTATTTTTGAAAAAGCTATAGAGACAGACAGCAGTACCAACAGTGTGTTTCCAATCCCTGGATGGCTTATAGATGGCGGAAATCTTATCTATCTACATGCTGTCACAAACTGCCATATGTAATATAGGGGCTGCTACCTGAAGGAAAGCTGCTAGGGGGAATTCAAGAGAGGAGGACGACAATGTGCATTCCCACAAACAGACAACGCGCTCGACACAGGAGTGAGGCGAGCGTCAGTCGGTAAACAAATAACAGGAGATTGTGAGGGAACACCTTCGCCCCGGCATGATGATAATCGCCCTGCCAGATTGTGCCAATGGCAACTTCGTGTGGAGAGAGCTAGGGATTTTGGGGTCTGTCATTTTACACAAACAACACCTCCTGTACACTAGATCTGATTACTTTTACCGCTTGTCAACTGTGTCCAATCTAATCTGTCTGTCAATCGGGGCCGTAGGGAGAGGTGTGTGTGTGTGTGTGTGGGGGGGGGGTGCCTTGACAGGTGGGGTGGAGTCTTACAGTATTGAACTGAGATAGAATTGACAAGCACTGAGGACATGTTAATGTGTTACCCTCTGCATTAGATAGCTGAGATGTAGCTTACTTGTTGCTGTCTGCAATTATTACATCTGTCTTCAACAATTCAAATCAATTATATTCATCTTCACTGTTCTGTGGTAGAATAAGGGTCAATACTTCAACACTAACAACACATTGAATTTATTTCAATTTAGCAGATGCTCTTATCCAGAGGGACTTACAATTATGTGTGTTCGTCTGTCTGTGTGTGTGTGTGTGTGTGTGTGTGTGTGTGTGTGTGTGTGTGTGTGTGTGTGTGTGTGTGTGTGTGTGTGTGTGTGTGTGCCGTGCGTGCGTGGCGTGCGTGCGTGCGTGCATACGTGCGTGTGTAGAGTGGTAGAACACAGACTGGGTGTCATGTTAGCAGTAGTAAAGCCAGGGGAGACGCCCAGCGGTCTCTGCTGATCCCAGAACAGGGCTGGGAGAGACACTGAAAATAAAGATCCTCACATAGAGAAACACACATCAAAATGTCGTCATGAGAATTAATCAATGAATAAAAATGAATTGCAGTGGCAGCCATAATTACTTCAAATGAAGGTATAAGCACTAATATGCTGGTTGGTTAAGATATATCACTGGTGTTAGATATACACGGTGTTAGATAGACACTGGTGTTAGATTATATCACTGGTGTTAGATATATCACTGGTGTTAGATGCACCTTGGTGTTATAATACACTGGTGTTAGAATATACACTGGTGTTAGATTACACCTGGTGTTAGATACACACTGGTGTTAGATAACACTGGTGTTAGATAATTCCACCTGGTGTTAGATAGGTATCACTGGTGTTAATGCACACTGGTGTTAGATACACAATACTGGTGTTAGATATATCA
>NC_036872.1:3563375-3565326 GCF_002910315.2 Salvelinus sp. IW2-2015
CCAGTGTTGTGTGTGTGTGTGTGTTGTGTGTGTGTGGGGTGTGTGTGTGTGTTTGTGTGTGTGTGTGTGTGTGTGTGTTGTCTGTTGGTGTGTTCGTCTGTGTTGTGTGGTTATGTGTGCGGTGTGTGTGTGTGTGTGTCTGTGTGTGTGTGTGTGTGTGTGTGTGTGTGTGTGGTGTGGTGTGTGTGTGTGTGTGTGTGGTGTGTGGTGTGTGTGTGTGTGTTTGTGGGCGTGCGTGCGTGCGTGCGTGCGTGCGTCGTGGGCATACGTGCGTGTGGAGAGTGGTAGAACACAGACTGGGTGTCATGTAAGCATAGTAGTAAAGCCAGGGGAGACGCCCAGCGGTCTCTGCTGATCCCAGAACAGGGCTGGGAGAGACACTGAAATAAAGATCCTCACATAGAGAAACACACAATCAAAATGTCGTTCATGAGAGAATTAATCACATGAATAAAAAATGAATTGCAGTGCAGCCATAATTACTTCAAATGAAGGTATAAGCACTAATATGCTGAGCGTTGGTAAGATATATCAATCACTGGTGTTAGATATATCACTGGTGTTAGATATACCACTGGTGTTGGATATACCACTGGTGTTAGATACACACTGGTGTTAGATATATCACTGGTGTTAGATACACACTGGTGTTAGATATACCACTGGTGTTAGATATACACTGGTGTTAGATATACACTGGAGTTAGATATATCACTGGTGTTAGATATACAATGGTGTCAGATATACACTGGTGTTAGATACACACTGGTGTTAGATACACACTGGTGTTAGATTTACCATTGGTGTTAGATATACCACTGGTGTTAGATATACCACTGGTGTTAGATATACCACTGGCTCTGAAACCTGTGTGTTAGCATTAAGGCCCCTGCTGGCAGATGGAAATGAATGTGAGCTGTGCATCTCCCTAATTCAATCAGCTCCTCCCTTTGCTGGACTCTTCATTTGATTACTGGGCTGAAGCCATCAAGATTTCCAGGACAAAATTAATGCTTGTATTAATCTGGCAATTTCCATTTAAAATGCGGGGCATCGACTTGATTAATATGGACTGATGCTGGATAATTACAACAACAAACACTGTGGGGAGAAGCACAGCTGGGCATGGCCTTGCATGCCGCATGGGTCAAAGGAAAGCAATGGCCATGACTGAGGCGATGAATCTTTTAGCCGGCCCCTTATGCAATTAACAAGCAGCGCCTCTATTAATTTGCTGCCCCCAAAGTGGTGACTGGTCAGATGTCTCAGGCTCAGGGATCAGTGGTCGAGAGCAGAGGTCAAGCCAACAGTAGCTCTGGTCAAATGAGGAAAAGAATTGGACAAATTCCAAATTAAATTGAAATGCTGACTTTTTGTCTCTCATCTTCCCCCCTGCCTTCAGATCCATTAAATATTAAGGATCTCTATGTGGTATAAAGGGGAACATTCAGTGCACATTTAATTGGCAGTGATCAATCTGGGAGTGCTGTGTTTGAGGATTCAATAACGGGGAATCAATGTTGGGCCTCTGCTGAGAGGATGGCTGTGTTCTTAAGGGGGGGGAGGGGATTAGAGGTTAACATTTATTCGGTAGCAATATCGTAATGCCTCGGCCAGGGGTGTAATATTAAACCAGCAATCCATCTCCATCCATTACAAGTGTCCCATTGATCCCAGGGCTCATCGACCTTTCGCTTTTCTGAGGAATGTTTCATCCTGTGTGCTATATATATACGGTGGGATTTGTTTTGTTAGGCGTGGTGGTCTTTCGTACTCCCCTCATGTCTTTCCATGTGACAGGAGAACAAGAGAGAAGTAGAGAGAGAGAGGGAGAGAGAGGGAGAGAGAGCGAGAGCGAGAGGGAAAGAAAAAGAGAGGGGGAGAGAGAGAGGGAGAGAGAAAGAGAGAGGGAGCAAGAGTGAGAGAGAGCGAGAGCGAGAGGGAGAGAGAG
>NC_036872.1:3571353-3573165 GCF_002910315.2 Salvelinus sp. IW2-2015
GAGAGCGAGAGGGAGAGAAAAAGAGAGAGAGGGGGAGAGAGAGAGGGAAAGAGAAAGAGAGAGGGAGCAAGAGTGATAGAGAGCGAGAGCGAGAGGGAGAGAAAAAMAGAGATAGGGGGAGAGAGAGACGGCAACAAGGAACACAAGGACTGTTTTTCTATTCATTCAAACCACTGGATTAAAGCACATACAGTAACTTTACATAGTAATTTCAATGTTAACTGAAGATACATTTTATAAAAACATTTATCTGTTTCTAAATCTACCCATTAATTTACCATAGAGAAGCACTGTAGTGTAATTTGTCAATGTGTTGCATGTGTGGTTAGATCCTTTCTCTGGAAGAGCGTGAGTAAGTCTAAAACACCCAGGTCAAAGTTCAAATGCTCATCCCACTCCTCATTAATAGCGTCATAATCAGCTGCGTCATTGACCTTCCATTGCCTTTGCCCGGGACACAGCAAGAGCTTCAAAAGCGCCCATTGCTCCCAAGGTTAATGCCCTACAAAATGGCATGAAAAGTTGTCAAAATGAACATTATGCCGAGGTAGCTATGATTCCCATTTGGGAAGTGGGTCTCTTTTAATGTAGGAGGGAAAGCATTCCCACAAGTTTGAAAATATGGCTAGTGCTCCAGGACAGTGGCTTCACGTCAGCCTCCTGTGCGGATTGAAAACACCTCTTTGTTAAATGGGTGGAGAGGGGGAAATGAAGCCTGACACTATTGTTATAGGAAAACACCATTTGAATTGGCCCTGCCCCTTCATTATCAAGCCTTGTAAATACTGTATGTCACACACTCAGTCAGAAACTGTGAATGTAATTAGTGTTTATCTGTAGTTTATGTCTCTCTCTCTTTCGCCATCTCTCTCTCTCTTTCTATCTCCATCTCTCTCTCTCCATCTGATTTGAATTGAATTCAAAGGGCTTTATTGGCACGGGAAACATATGTTTACATTGCCAAAGCAAATGGAATAGACAATAAACAAAAGGGAAATAAACAAGGGAGTTATGAGTAAACATTACACTCACAAAAGTTTTAAAAGCATATAGACATTTCAAATTTTATATTATTGGCAATGTACAGTGTGGTAGCAAGTAGTTGAAGTATGAAAGGGAAAATWAATATATTAACAGATAAATGTAGGTTGTATTTACAATGTTGTTTGTGCTCACCTGGTTGCCCTTTTCTCATGGCAACGAGCCATGGCATCTCTGTCTCTCTCTGACTGGATGTTGCCACGTAGGAGCACGTATGTTTCTATAGAATTAAACTGGCTGTTGTTACAGAGGACTGCTCTCCTATAAATGATTATGTAATATAGCGATGTGAAGGAAAGAAAATGAAAATGTATCTGTGTGTGCGTGTGTGCGTATGTGTGTGTGCGTATGTGTGAGTGCGTATGTGTGAGTGCGTGTGTGCGTATGTGTGAGTGCGTATGTGTGAGTGCGTGCTTCTGCACATATGTGCCTACAGTAGTTGATGCATGGCTGCATTTTAAGTGCCACAAGTGGATGTGTAGATGTTTTGAAACAATCCTTTACGTAGAACATATGCAGTGCTCTACTGTCACATTTCCTTATGTTTCCCTCTTAGGTACCAATAAACAGTTATTTTGCCCTTGGCTGCGATAAGCAGCTGTTGAAACAAAGCTTTTGCTCCCTGAGCTACATAGCATCAGTTGAGAAGCACAGTAAATAAGAGTCAAACCAAGCAAAGAGACAAAACAACATATGCTTATACTCTTATGATTTGAGGAGCGGTTCCCCTCTAATACGTGGCGCCACAGATGACTGGCATTTGCTGTTTCA
>NC_036872.1:3573190-3597425 GCF_002910315.2 Salvelinus sp. IW2-2015
ACCTCGTAGCGTACGAGATGAGTGACAATTGATGTTAACACTTTCCCAATTCTGCGCGCAAGGGCTTGGATTCATTTTTGAGAAACTTCGTTTAGTCCTGTGTGTGGTGTGTGCGTGTGTGGTGTGCTGTGTCTGGTGTGTGTGTGATGTGTGTGTGTGTGTGTGGTGTGTGTGTGTGTGTGTGTGTGTGTGTGTGTGTGTGTGTGTGTGTGTGGTGTGTGTGTGTGTGTGTGTGTGTGTGTGTGTTGCTGTGTGGTGTGGTGGTGTGTTGTGTGTCCTGTGCCTGTGTGTGTGGTGTGTGTGTGTGTGTGTCGTGGCGCTTTTGTGTGTTGTGTGCTGGCTGGTTTGTTGTGTGGGACGAGACATGACGATATATCGATTGTGCTTTCCCTATGTCCTTTAGATGCAGAGTGCAGTCAAGAAAGCAACAAAGCACACTCCAACTCCCCTCTCCCCCTCTATCGCCACATCACTCATCCCAGACTCCCGCTCCCTTCTCCCCCCTCCATAGTTATCGCCCTAGCCAGGCTCGACCAGCTCCCGCTCTCCCCCTCCAGTATCGCCGCTACCAGATCCAGTGTCGCATACGGTAGTCAACGGAAGAGAGAGACTTCCCGCAGCGAGCCCTCCAGAACTCAAGCGGCATCTAAGAGCTGGAGAGCAGAACCAATTCGTAAAACGATTCGTCGTTACGGATGGGTGTGATTGGGGGCGGCGTGAGTTAGGCACGTCCGCCTACGCCTGTCGCTTGCCTTGAAAAGGCGCCGCAATTCCAGCGGCCTCGAGAGGAGCCTCTTGGCTTAGATAATGTAGGGGGGATTATGTAGGCACGAGATCTCTTATAGGACATCAATATGGGTTGTATCTCGACCAGCATATGTGCTCTGATGCACGGACACTCCTTTCACATTAACTGAATAACCATCTATAGTACGCGCTTGCAGTGTGGCTGTTTCTTCCTCTGATCAGTGGGTCGTTGCGTGCGAGCAATAACACCGCTCCGCCTGTCACACAATGTGAGCCTGCGTTGTTGATGCTTAAGCTTGCGGCCACGGCTCGTGGTAGCTCTTCGGGACAACCCCAATGTTGTTTTAGCTTTTCTTGGTTTGGTGTTATAGCTCTCTTTTCTTGCCGCATCCGGCTAAACCCCTCGCACAGTGACAGCACACTATCACACATCAGATAACACAAAACACCTGCACGAGCAAGTCGCCGCTCATGCAGTTCAAGGTATTAGTCACACGCGCGTGACAGCCACTTTAGAGATCTACTCTACAAGCGGAGAGAAGATAGGAAAGCCCTGAGGAAAGCAGCATAGGCTGAATAGAGCAGACGATGAGAACAGAGGGGATAAAGTGTTATACAGAGACATGCCATTGTAATTTGCTAGACATGCAGATGATGTAGTCAGTAAGTTAACCGACCAAGAAAGGTATGTAATGTGCAACAGACCAGAATGAGCAACGCAAATGGGGAAGGGAGCGCTGAAGAATCTTCTCATATTTACGACAACTGAATGGTATGTGCTAGCGTCCGAGGTAGATAGGAGGGAGATTGTATACGAGATTAAAGGTAAGGAGGAGGTTGAATGTATGGGTAATGAGTTATTGTACTCTTAGACGCAATGTCGTGGCAAAAGTTTGGCAACTCCTGAACTAAGCGGAGATATAGAGGTTTGGAGAGGGAGATCTGCGTGTGGGAGGCTCGTTGGTGGTATGTGGATGGGGGACATCTTGTTTGCAAACAGATATGTAGCATAGCAGCACTATAGCCTCGCGTAAGTGCACTCGCAAAATGTGTCGAGATAGCGCCGCAGACAAGTAGGATCCGAATATTGACTATTGCAATTTAACATGTGCAACAAGCTTCACCCCTCTTTATCTTCTCCACCTGCGAACCTGGATCTCGACACTTCCAACCCCCCCCGCCACAAACAAAACAGGTTCTGACACCACGGTATTTTGCTTCAGACCAATTGTGGACTGCTCGTGGTAGAAAGAGACTGTGCATAGCACCAGATCATGGCTCGAGGAGTGGGCTGCTTCTCGTGCCATGCAGCTTGTTGTAGTGAGGGGACAGAGGGGCTTGATTGGGTGTTATATGTGTAGAGTTTGATTCATGATAGGACAAGGGTGACTAGGAGCACTCAATTTAACGCCTGAGCTCCAACAATAGCGCCTGAGATGATGGTAGTTTCGACTCACAACTGTACCTGCGGAAGATCCTTACAAAAAGGAACGCCGTATGCGTGCTTTCACACACAGCTGGGACCATACAATGCTTCTTCTCCACTCCGTTCTGCGCCATGTCGTTGACGAATTGTGAGCTGATTGTATGACGGGTTGTTAGACAAAGGCAACAACTGGGGTGCGGTATCATAATATATGAGCCATTGCAATGGTTGATTGAAGCCCTTCGTTCTCTCACCTGACTGGGGACATTCAGCCTGGCCCGGCAAGTTGGTCATCTCGACACAGTCCAAAGAGATTTAGTTCACGCTAGGAAATTCAACACGTGGTCTCAGTGGGTCCAGTGTGGGATTCTATTCACAAAACAGATCAGCTGTAGAAGGGAGAGGCTCTAGTAACATCAAGTCTCGTCTATGTAGAAGGGCTATCAGGGGCGCACCGACACGCGAAAAGGTCACAGCAACGCTGTCGACACCAGCACGCGGCACCGCACGGTCTCCTAAGTGCACTGCGACAGTCAACGCATCCAAGGAGCAGCACACAACACACGGCCGAGGACAACAGGCACACAGGCACCACACAGATACACACAGCACAGCACAAACACACTCATGCCTCGACAGGCTGGCAATGGCAGGGCACAGAGCGTTTCATTTGCGCATCGGCAAACACTACTAGCAACTGCATACGTGAGGCTGTCTATCATAAAACGCACAAAACGCTAGTGGGCGAAGAACTGCATGGTCCAGCAGGTAATAGAGGCGTGTAGTTCATTCAACAAGAAGTCCAAAACACTACTACTTCAGGGAACAAAAACTTTTATAAAGGAGAACACGGATGTCCACGGCCATAGTTCATCTGCACAAAGCTCACAGGGATGACAAACAGGCACTGCGCGCACACAGACGACAGCGGAGCTAACGCAGTTTATTTCTCTGTAATGATTCCACGCTGAGTGGGCGGAGTTGCATATGATTCAGGTGAGTAGAGCCGCTTGCTGCGCCGCTACGTGCTTAAAAATCAAGCTATGTGGTGCCGCTTAAGATCAGCACTCGGAAGGCTGATAATGTCTCTGTTCTGTGTTGTGTGCGTAGTGGTGAAGTAGTGGTTGTGCGGATTGATGGGTGGTGTGGTGTGTTTGCTCCTCTCTCTTTCCTGACCCCATCTAAATTACCCTTCGCCCCTGTTTCTCTCGTCTCCTGACTCTGAATAGAGTTGTGACTTTGAAGAAAGCCCTTTGTTAAGAAGCTAAATTTACCATTTCACCTTTTCACAATAGTTTCATATTTAAACATTTTATAAGCTGTCATGCTGATTGAGTTCGAATAACAGACTGGAAGCTTCAAAAGGAGGGTGGTGCTTGGAATCATTGTTCTTCCTCTGTCAATCATGGTTACCTGCAAGGAAACATGTGCCGTCATCATTGCTTTGCACAAAAAGGGCTTCACAGGCAAGGATATTGCTGACAGTAAGATTGCACCTAAATCAACCATTTATCGGATCATCAAGAACTTCAAGGAGAGCGGTTCAATTGTTGTGTAGAAGGCTTCAGGGCGCACAAGAAAGTCCAGCAAGTGCCAGGACCGTCTCCTAAAGTTCATTCAGCTGCGGGATCGGGGCACCACCAGTACAGAGCTTGCTCAGGAATGGCAGCAGGCAGGTGTGAGTGCATCTGCATGCATAGTGAGGCGAAGACTGGTGTCAAGAAGGGRAGCAAAGAAGCCACTTCTCTCCAGGAAAAACTTCAGGGACAGACTGATAATCTGCAAAAGCTACAGGGATTGGACTGCTGAGGACTGGGGTAAAGTCATTTTCTCTGATGAATCCCCTTTCCGATTGTTTGGGGCATCCAGAAAAAAAGCTTGTCCAGAGAAGACAAGGTGAACGCTGTCATGACGTTGGCTTGATGGCGGAGGTTTATGACCCCTATAAATACCTTCCCCCCTGTTTCTCTCTCTCTACTCTATAGAGTTGACTCTTGAAAAAGCCCTTTGTTAAGAAGCTAAATTTACATTTCACCTTTTCACAAATAGTTTCATATTTAAACATTTAACCTCTCTTGGGTAGGGGGCAGTATTTTCACGTCCGGATGATTTGGATAGAAAACACTCTAAAGTTTCTAAAACTGTTAAAATAATGTCTGTGAGTATAACAGAACTGACATGGCAGGCGAAACCCAGAGGACAAACCATCCCCCAAAAATAAAAATTCAGCCTACCACTGTTTCCAATGGCTTTCATGATTATTATGAAGCGAAGTCCTCCCAGATTGCAGTTCCTAMGGCTTCCACTAGATGTCAACAGTCTTTAGAAATCCTTTCAGGCTGGTTTTGGAAAAATGAGCTGGAGGTTGTAGTTTTTCTAAGTGGCTCCCTTTTTGGCTGTAGTGTTTCCATGCATTTGGATGAAAGAGCTTTCTTTGTTATTTATTTCCGGTAATGAACATACTATTCTCCGTCGGGAAATTTTATTGTTGATTTACGTATTAGGATAACTGAGGTTTGATTATAAACGTTGTTTGACTTGTTTGGATAAGTTTATTGGTAACGTTTGGATTCATTTTGTATGCATTTTGAAGGAGGAAAACCGGTGGATTATTGAATGAAGTGCGCCAGATAAACCGAGTTTTTATGGATATAAAGAAGGACTTTATCGAACAAAAGGACCATTTGTGATGTAACTGGGACCTTTTGGAGTGCCAACAGAAGAAGATCTTCAAAGGTAAGGCATTTATTATATCACTATTTCTGACTTTCGTGTCGCACCTGCCTGGTTGAAAAATGTTTTTCATGCTTTTGTATGCGGMGTCCTCAGATAATCGCATGGTGTGCTTTCACCGTAAAGCCTTTTTGAAATCTGACACAGTGGCTGGATTAACAAAAAGTTAAGTTTAATTTTGATGTATAATACTTGTATTTTCATGAATGTTAAATATTTATATTTCTGTAATTTGCATTTTGTGCTCTGCAATTTCACCGGATGTTGGCCAGGTGGGACGCTACCATCCCACCTGCCCATAAGAAGTTAAATGAGAGAACAGTTTGTCATAACACCACTCTGCTCACTCAGAGGCCCTGCCGAAGTGAACAGACATGGGTTGTAAACTATGAAACACGCCCTTCTTTCACCACTATATAAACCCGTTGATGAAAATGTAACTTTCTGTTCCAAGGACGTGTGGACTGGCAGTCCCCATGTTGAAAGGACAAAGACCACCTACAGGACTAAACCAACATCAGCAAGAACCTAATGCAATTGGCATCGAATTTCAATGTGAAGGTGACGACCTACACGCTGGAAGGATGAATTTTGACTATACCAGCCAGAATATAGTATGAGCTTAAAGTATGGCAACTTGGTATGAACTTTGAACTCTTATTCACTAACGAAGTGCTACCCCCTCCMCCCGCTAAACGTGGGCTAGGAGAGGACGGACAGAGTATGCATTCTACCACGCTCCAGTTCACCACTAGACAGTCTTCAGAGGACCAGAGATCCATGCTGGACCTCCCGGCCTCCCATCTACGAACAATCTACCGCAGCTCAGAGTAAATATTTATTGCATTCTCCTTTTTCAAATGGGCAGTTATTTAGAATGCATAAGATACTGTATTTASGWTAGCATAGCTGCCTACAGCCCGATAYAGAGACTAAACCTTTTTGCTCCTCAGTCTTCCCGCTCTTTCACTCAAACCCAACCCCCTCTCTTTGTGTAACCAGCCGTCGTATCTGTTCCGTCCACTAGGGACGTTTTCCTTTATGACATAATTTGTAATCAATGTATGATACATTCTGTGTATATGTAATTCTGTGTGATTATTTAGGTATTTAGTAAATAAATAATTAAACCAAATGTTGTATTGCTGATTCAACTTGTTAGCCAGGGTTCGTGAAGATAACCAAGAATTTACAACTTTCAGAAGAGACTCAATAAAGTGACGATTAAATATTGACTGCTATTGAGGTAAAAGATTACCAGGTCTTTAAGAGTTTATTCGGAAGATAACAGCTCTATAAACATTATTTTGTGGAGCCCCGACTTTCTACTTAATTACATTATCCTGATTAGCTTAATCAGGTAATATTAATTACAGAGAAATTATTTTATAGAATAGCATGTCATATCACTTCATCCGGCATAGCCAAAGACACAACAGCACTACCATCAGTCCTGTGTCATGCCAACAGTAAAGCATCCTGAGACCCTTCATGTGTGGGGTTGCTTCTCAGCCAAGGGAGTGGGCTCACTCACAATTTTGCCTAAGAACACAGCCATGAATAAAGAATGGTACCAACACATCCTCCGAGAGCAACTTCTCCCAACCATCCAAGAACAGTTTGGTGATGAACAATGCCTTTTCCAGCATGATGGAGCACCTTGCCATAAGGCAAAAGTGATAACTAAGTGGCTCGGGGAACAAAACATTGATATTTTGGGTCCATGGCCAGGAAACTCCCCAGACCTTAATCCCATTGAGAACTTGTGGTCAATCCTCAAGAGGCGGGTGGACAAACAAAACCCCACAAATTCTGACAAACTCCAAGCATTGATTATGCAAGAATGGGCTGCCATCAGTCAGGATGTGGCCCAGAAGTTAATTGACAGCATGCCAGGGCGGATTGCAGAGGTCTTGAAAAAGAAGAGTCAACACTGCAAATATTGACTCTTTGCATCAACTTCATGTAATTGTCAATAAAAGCCTTTGACACTTATGAAATGCTTGTAATTATATGTCAGTATTCCATAGTAACATCTGACAAAAATATCTAAAGACACTGAAGCAGCAAACCTTTTGGAAATTAATATTTGTGTCATTCTCAAAACGTTTGGCCTCGACTGTACAGACAGTAGGCTGTATAAACTGTATGTGTCCTGTGGGCTCAATAGCCTGTGGACTGTTAGCTAGCTTCAGGCTATTCTGTTTCCTCAGCCTTACAGATATTTTGTTACTCAGGCAGAACATTTCCTAATTTGACAGACCCTGTTGGTTTTTGTGACACTGAGATAAATGGTGTATTATGGACTCCATAGGASTGGAGTTTGACAGGAAGGCCCATTATAGCAAGAGAGACATGAGAAGAAATGGAAAAGCAGCACTTTCCCCTCACCACCCCTTCAGACAAGGAATGGTTCCTACCCCCTCTCGCACTTCCCCAAACACACACACACAGGTTTGTTTGTCTTTAATTCCCTCATGCGTGGAGGTAATGGGGACACTGTGACAGCTGTCACTCTGCAGTGACCTCAATTCAGCGCAGATTGGTAGTGGCACGGTGATGGTCAGGTTTGTGTGTGTGCATGGGGGGGCTGAGGCTGGGGGTGTTGAGGCTGGGGGTGTGATGTGTAAATGCTGTTTAAACACTGTGCGGGACTTCCTTATCTCTACACCTCCCCCAGGCTTAACAAACTGCCAGTACATATAATGTCCAGTCTACCAGCCATTCATTGTGACAATGGGCCAAATCTAGACTCACTTACTACCTGTCGGAGGTGACACAGAGCATTACAGACTGATTAGGTCCAATAACGGTTTAGATCGAACTAGGAAATCAAATGTACAGTTGAAGAAAGTATACCAGTTTCATTTGAGGACCAGGATGTTGACTGTGCCATACACTGTGCCATAACTGTGCCATACAGATTGCAAAATAGTTGGGAATAGATTTTTGARGTACCAATTCCATGGTACAGGGTCTATGAGTTGATACCTAAAACAACACAAGATTCAAGACTTCGTGCTTTTCAGCTAAAATTATTATATAACATTCTTGCCACCAACAAAATGTTGAATATTTGGCTCATAAAATCATCGAAGCTCTGCAGATTTTGTTGTGAGGATACAGAATCAATATAACATTTATTTTGGTATCGCCCTCAGGTAACCTGTTTCGGGTCTCAGGTTTAGGAATGGCTGAAAATGCAMAGCARTGATCTAAAATTGACCCTAGAAATAGTACTGTTAGGAGATCTGGAGAGACCATGTCAGTCAATTACTAATATACTAATACTCTTAGTAAAATTATTTATCTTCAACTCGCAATCTGTGGATTCTATTCGATTAAATAGATTGAAAATGTACGATAAACATCACAGCATAGTTGAAAGATATACAGTTGAAGTCGGAAGTTTACATATACTTAGCTTGGAGTCATTAAAACTCGTTTTTCAACCATTCCACAAATTTCTTGTTAGCAAACTATAGTTTTGGCAAGTTGGTTAGGACATCTACTTTGTGCATGACACAAGTAATTTTTCCAACAATTGTTTACAGACAGATTATTTCACTTATAATTCACTGTGTCACAATTCCAGTGGGTCAGAAGTTTACATACACTAAGTTGACTGTGCCTTTAAACAGCTTGGAAAATTCCAGAAAATGATGTCATGGCTTTAGAAGCTTCTGATAGGATTATTGACATCATTTGAGTCATTTGGAAAATGATGTGGATATATTGAAGCAACATCTCTAGACATCAGTCAGGAAGTTAAAGCTTGGTCGCAAATGGGTCTTCCAAATGGACAATGACCCCAAGCATACATCCAAAGTTGTGGCAAAATGGCTTAAGGACAAGAGTCTTTGTGATGAGTGGCCATCACAAAGCCCTGACCTCAATCCTATAGAACATTTGTGGGCAGAACTGAAAAAGCATGTGCGAGCAAGGAGGCCTACAAACCTGACTCAGTTACGCCAGCTCTGTCAGGATGAATGGGCCAAAATTCACCCAACTTATTGTGGGAGCTTGTGGAAGGCTACCCAAAACGTTTGACCCAAGTTAAACAATTTAAAGGCAATGCTACCAAACACTAATTGAGTGCAACTTCTGTCCCACTGGGAATGTGATGAAAGAAATTAAAGCTGAAATAAATCATTCTCTCTACTATTATTCTGACATTTCACATTCTTAAAATAAAGTGGTGATCCTAACTGACCTAAGACAGGGAATCTTTACTAGGATTAAATGTCAGGAAATGTGAAAAACTGAGTTTAAATGTATTTGGCTGAGGTGTATGTAAACTTCCGACTTCAACTGTACCTTTACACATTGTGCTTTCATATTTCCAAATGTTTTAATTTAAATGTGTTTCTTATTATTCCACATTAGAGAATACTGTAGAATGACAGGGTATGCTRCTAGACTTCCATTGATATAAAGTGCTATTCTGGAACTGATATACACTTGCACACACACTTTTGCTCACATTCCCCCGGAGGTCCTCATCAGCCCATCCTGAGCTGGGCTGTTAGAGACGTACACAGCTTTGATAGGCAGGCTAGACTCCCAGAGTCCGGTTCTCAGTGCAGTGTAGCACTCATCCTAATTGGGATGTACACACCGGCGGATCCCTCTCCTGCTGTTTCAGCCTGTTTCAAATGATGAACCGGGATGAGGAAACAGTCAGAAACTACAGCCTTCACTGCCTCTGAGTTTGACCTCGTTCTGTCTTCCTCACCTTTGTGCATATGGGTGTGTGTTTGTGTGTCTGTGTGTGTGCATGTGTGTGTGTGTGAGCAAGGAACTGCAGAATGTGTGTCAAGCCCCTCTCTCACCCCTCTAAAACYATTATGTGTCAGCAATCCCCAACATTTGGTTCCTGGTAAAGCTGCTGTGAACTCATCACATCCATCTGGGGAATTATGCTAACAGTAATGCAGGTCTCACCTGCCAACACAAAGTGCAGGCTGGGTGGGCCCTGGCAGTCATGTGATAACTCAGCCCTGACCAGTTCAAAGCTGATTTGGCCAGGGGTTGATTGCCTGCAGCTAATCAATTTAGCAACACCCATTAGCAAGGGACAGGGAGGGAGACATTGTCCTTTCTTACTACTGCCCTTACTACGCTGAACTCGCAATGAACTCTGTTGATGTTGTTCATTTATTTTTCTTCAGCTGAAGGTTTTCAAGGAATATGTTCTGTCTTCTTTGCCCTGCTGCATTGTCATTGAACATATGAAATACCCTTTCACATTCACATTCACATTGATTTTGTATATATTTTCAAGGTTTTGATATTTAAATGTGTAAAACTTGGTGATTTGTCACGGATCCCTCCGGAACTTTCATTACGCACACCTGGCCCCTATTCCCAGTGATTAGTAATTGTATAAGTGTGCTCTTTGTTCACCATTATCCTGTCGATTATTGTTACTATGTCTATTGGTCGTGTGAGTACCTGTGCTGTGTTGTTTTGGCTTTCGTGCCACTTGTTTTGTGCAGATGATTACGGGTTTTGTTCTGTGTGGATTCATTGTGTGCATGTATGTTACGGGTCTCGCCCCGGTGGATTTATTTGAGGTACTCCTCACTCTTTTGCTTGGGTTTCAACCCTGTGTTTTATATACGTGTTTGTTTAGTCTTCGTCCCCGTGCCTTTTTATGGCACGCTGTAATTTGGGTCAATAAAAAACCCTATTACGCATTCCTGCGCCCGTCTCCCAATCTCTTCATACCAGCGTGACATGATTCCATGAAGTGAAATTCCTGAGCAGGCATACTACTGGACCTCTCTCCTCATTATAACAGGAAGTAATTGGTTGTTATTATAAAAGAGAATGCGTTCTCAATGGTTGTCACGCTCGTTGAAATGAGTAGACCAAGGCACAGCGTGAATAGAGTTCCACARATTTTTTATAAACTGAAACTCACCAAAACAATAAAGCATAAACGAAACATGAAGCTACTGGTGTGCACTCAGGCAACTCAATGTAGACAAGATCCCACGAATACCAATGGGGAAATGGCTACCTAAATATGATCCCCAATCAGAGACAACGATAAACAGCTGCCTCTGATTGGGAACCATATCAGGCCACCATAGAAATATAAAAACACCTAGATGACCACCCAAGTCACTATCACGCCCCAACCAACACAGAGAAAAAACAGCTTACTATGGTCATGGCGTGACAATGGTTAAATAAAGTTTTTCCTCATTGCTGAATTGATCGGAACCTAGAATACCCAGAGATCTTGTCCAGATTCAGCTGAGCTTGTTTGGTTTGTTCTGATTTGGTTTTGACTGGATTATGACTGGGTTCTGCCTGGGTACTCATTGGGTTCTGTGCTGCTCACCGGTCGTGTTGGAACTAAGGTGATGGTACAGTACTGTAGTCCTCTCCGATGAAGATGTCTCCCTCTGCTCTGGGTCCTTGTAAGCGGCTAGGAGTTTTGTCAGGAGCCCTGGGCCTTCTTATCCCAGTGGGGTTTTCTATGCATTGTAGTCCAACCTGTATGGGCTTTAGGCTCTGATGAGCCCTCAAATGGCACAGGTTTTAGGAGTAGACAGAGAGGGAAAATAGGATGGAGAGTGAGAAGACAGAGAGAAGAGACTACCTTGGTGTGTTGGTGAGAGGGTGGTCTGTTTGTGAGTCTAGTTGAGTGTTTTTTTGCCTGAGGTTTCAAAGGGGATTATCCCATTGAAGGCCTCTTTTGTGCAAAATGGCTTTTTGTCTCAAGCTCGTACCAAAACGCTCCTCTTATTGCTGTCAATATTTCGTTCTCTCTCTATCGTACATCACCTGCTAGCGCATAGCAAGCTTGTTGTTTCTCTCCCATTGATCTTGTACATGACAATGCAAGCTATTCAACCAGTGAATTAAGTTGACATAAATACTTGGTTTGTCACAGCAGGKTAGGCACTGAACACCCCCACAATGCTTATTTCGTTAAATGAGAATCAGTTATTCTGTAATGGAAATCATGTTGGCAACATCTTTAAAGAGTACATTCACTCAAACACGCTGTGAAACTCCATCTCAGTACCGCTGTGGCGAGGAGCTTTTATACTCGGGGAAAATGTGGTAGAACGCAACGTTTTGCCCAAAGCACAAACCGCCGACTGCACACAGACTACAAAGGTCCCTTGAATTTTTTTTAATATATTTTTTTCCAAGTGGACCATTTAAAAAGCCCAAAACACAAGAGTATTGTGCTTTAATGTTCGAAGTGATGTGTCTCTCTTACGCTTCCCAACTAGCAGAGGTTCCGATTACTTAAGGCAATTTGTTTCAGGTATCTGGATCTTTCAACTGCAGACGAGAGTATCCTGGGAACTATCAGGAAAAAAACAGTGTTCTAGCTTTTAAAAATGTTGATGGATAACGCATTATGAGCGTGTAACTGATCACAAGGTAGACTGAGCGCTGTGACACTAAAGAATTTGCAGGGGAATACAATGCTAGCCAGGAGTGTGGTTAGCGAATAGCTAAAGAGGTTTACTGTCATGCATTGGTATTCACTTATTGCCCCTGCCGGGATCGCTACGTGCCTGAGAGAGACTGATATCCCATCCCAACACTTGAATGAGTACAATCTCAGCGCAGTCAGCATTATGCTATAAGCAAGAGCAAACTAGATCATCTATCTCTAAGAGGAGGCTCCTCTCACTGTCTCCACCTCTGGTTCTTCTGTTTACCTGCCCAGTATGCATAGTCCTGATTTGATGTGGGTGTTAGCTATGTGTACTGTGATTTCACCTTTAGTTCTCGTTTGTGAAATTGAGATATTTTTGGGGGTTTGATTCCCCTGTTCATCTCCACTCTATGTTCTAATGGGATCTGATTGAGGAGGAAGAGGAGGCCGCAGGTAAAAAAAAAGCTCTATTTAGGCCATGGAATCCATGAAGGAAGAAAGCCAGGGAGGAGGAGGAGGAGGAGGGAGGAGAGGCAGGGAGATTCTGTAATGCAGACAACTTTAATGCAGACAACAGTAATGCAGCCAGTCCCTCCCAGACAGAGATAGTCATGCCCTGGTCTCTGTGTTACAGAGGACAGATGTCGAGTGATATTCATGGGACTAAATCACTAGGCCCCCACATGGAAAGGGGGCACAGTAGAAACAGACTGTGCCACGAGTCATGGCGGAAAAAGATCACAGTGTGTCCCAGGAGCTGATCCAGAGCCTGCTCTGTCATTGGGGTAATTATGGCCATGGCTAAGGCATCTATAGGGAAACCTGATCCTAGAAGTGCGTGCTGTTGGAGCATCTTTGTGATGTTCAACCTTTTTTGTGGTTCCTGAAACAACGTAGTTGGATTTACAGTGAACCAAACAACAGTGAACCAAACAACAGTGAACCAAACAACAGTGAACCATACAACAGTGAACCAAACAACAGTGAACCATACCACAGTGAACCATACAACAGTGAAAGCAAAACAAACAGTCGAACCAAACACAACAGTGAACCATACAACAGTGAACCAAACAACAGTGATACCATACACAACAGTGAACCAACAACAGTGAACCATACAACAGTGATCCATACCACAGTAGAACCATACACAGTGAACCATACAACAGGAAACAAACAACAGTGAAAACCGAAACAACAGTGAACCATACAACAGTGAACCAAACAACCAGTGATCCATACAACAGTGAACCAAACACAGTGAACCATACAACAGTGAACAAACAACAGTGAACCAAACAACAGTGAACCAAACAACAGTGATCCATACAACAGTGAAACCAAACAACAGTGAAACCATACCACAGTGAACCAACACACAGTGAACCATAACAACAGTGAAACAAACAACAGTGAACCATCACAACAGTGAACCAAAACACAGTGATCCATACAACAGTGAACCAAACAACAGTGAACCATCAACAGTGATCCATCCATACCACAGTGAACCATACAACAGTGAAACCATACAACAGTGAACCAAACAACAGTGAACCATACAACAGTGAAACAAACAACAAGTGAACCAAAACAACAGTGAACCATACAACAGTGAACAACAACAGTGACAACAACAGTAACAACAACAGTGAACCAAACACAGTGAACCAAACAACAGTGAAACCATACAAACAGTAGAACCAAACAACAGTAACCAAACAACAGTGATCCATACAACAGTGAACCAAACAACAGTGAACCAAACAACAGTGAACCAAACAACAATGAACCAAACAACAGTGAACCATACAACAGTGAACCAAACAACAGTGAACCAAACAACAATGAACCAAACAACAGTGAACCATACAACAGTGAACCAAACAACAGTGAAACAAACAACAGTGAACCAACACAACAAGTGACAAACAACAGTGAAACAAACAACAGTGAACACATACAAACAGTGAACCAAACAACAGTGAACCAACAACAACGTGAACCATAACAACAAGTAACCAACAACAGTGAAACCATACAACAGTGAAACCAAACAACAGTGAACCAACACTGAAACAACAGTGAACCATAACAACAGTGAACCAAAACAACAGTGAACCATACACACCAGTGAACCAAACAACAGTGAACCAAAAAACAGTGAACATACAACAGTGACCGAAACAACAGTGAACCATACAACAGTTGAACTATACAACAGTGAACCATACAACAGTGAACCAAACAACAGTGAAACAAAACAACAGTGAAACATACAACAGTGAACCAAACAACAGTGAACCATACAACAGTGAACCATACAACAGTCAACCAAACAACAGTGAACCATACAACAGTGAACCATACAACAGTGAACCAAACAACAGTGAACCAAACAACAGTGAAACAAACAACAGTGACACATACAACAGTGAACCAACAACAGTGAAACAAACAACAGTGAACCATACAACAGTGAACCAAACAACAGTGAACCATAACAACAGTGAACCATACCACAGTGAAACAAACAACAGTGAACCATACAACAGTGAACCAAACAACAGTGAACCATACACAGTGAACCATACACACATGATCCATACAAAACAGTGAACCATACAACAGTGATCCATACCACAGTGAACCATACAACAGTGAACCATACAACAGTGAACCAAACAACAGTGATCCATACAACAGTGACCAAACAACAGTGAAACAAACAGCGGTAACCATGTACCAAACAGTGAACCAAACAACAGTGAACCATACCAACAGTGATCCATACAACATGATCCATACAACAGTGAACCAAACAACAGTGACCAAAACAACAGTGAACCATACAACAGTGAAACAAACAACAGTGAACCATACAACAGTGAACCAAACAACAGTAAACAAACAACAAAGTGAACCAAACCAACAGTGAACCAAACAACAGTGAAACAAACAACAGTGATCCATACAACAGTGAACCAAACAACAGTGAACAAACAACAGTGAACCAACAACAGTGAACCAAACAACAGTGAAAACAAACAACAGTGAACCATACAACAGTGAACCAAACAACAGTGAACCAAACAACAGTGAACCATACAACAGTGAACCATAACAACAGTGAACCAAACAACATGAACCATACAACAGTGAACCCAAACAACAGTGAACCAAACAACAGTGACCATACAACAGTGAACCAAACAACAGTGAACCATACAACCAGAACAACATGAACCTAACCACAGTGAATCCAAAAACAACAGTGAACACAAACAACAGTGAACCATACAACAGTGAACCAAACAACAGTGAACCATAACAACAGTGAACCATACAACAGTGAACAAACAACAGTGAACCATACAACAGTGAACCATACAACAGTGAACCAAACAACAGTGAACCAAACAACAGTGAACAAAACAACAGTGAACCATACACAGTGAACCAAACAACAGTGAAAACAAACAACAAGTGAACCATACAACAGTGAACCAACGAACAACAGTTGAACCATACAACAGTGAACCATACACACAGTGAACAAACAACAGTGAAACCATAACAACAAGTGGAACCAAACATACAGTGAACCATACCACACGTGAACCATACAACAGTGTCCATACAACAGTGAAACCATACAACAGTGATCCATACCACAGTGAACCATACAACAGTGAACCATACAACAGTGAACCAAACAACAGTGAACCATACAAACAGTGAACCAAACAACAGTGAACCAAACAACAGTGAACCATCAACATGAACCAAACAACAGTGAACCAAACAACAGTGAACATACAACAGTGAACAACAACAGTGATCATACAAACAGTGAACCAAACAACAGTGAACCATACAACAGTGAACCAATACCACACATGAACCATACAACATTGAACCCATTAACAAACAGTGAACCAAAACAACAGTGAACCATACAACAGTGAAACAAACAACAGTGAACCAAACAACAGTGAAACCATACAACAGTGAACCAAACAACAGTGATCCATACAACAGTGAACCAACAAAACAGTGAACCATACAACAGTGAACCAAACAACAGTGACACCAACAACAACAGTGAACCAAACAACAGTGATTCCATACAACAGTGAACCAAAACAACAGTGAACCATACCCACAGTGAAACCATACAACAGGAACCAAACAACAGTGAAACAACAACAGTGAACCATCTACAACAGTGAACCAACAACAGTGATCCATACAACAGTGAACCAAACAACAGTGAACCAAACAACAGTGAACCAAACAACCAGTGAACCAAACAAAACATGAACCAAACAACAGTGAACCATACAACAGTGAACCAAACAACAGTGAAACCCAAACAACAGTGACCAAACAACCAGTGAACCAAACACAGTGAACCAAACCAACAGTGAACCAAAACAACAGTGAACACAAACAAACAGTGAACCAAACAACAGTGAACCATACAACAGTGAACCAAACAACAGTGAACCAAACAACAGTGAACCATACAACAGTGAACCAAACAACAGTAAAAACCGACAAACAACAGTGAACCACAACCAAACAGTGATCCCATACACACAGTGAACCATAAACAGTGATCCATACAACAGTGAACCAAAAAACAGTGAACCCAACAACAGTGAACCATACAACAGTGATCCATACAACAGTGAACCATACAACAGTGAACCATACAACAGTGATCCATACAACAGTGAACCATACAACAGTGATCCATACAACAGTGAACCAAACAACAGTGAACCATACCACAGTGAACCATACAACAGTGAACCATACAACAGTGAACCAAACAACAGTGAACCATACCACAGTGATCCATACAACAGTGAACCATACAACAGTGAACCATACCACAGTGAACCAAACAACAGTGAACCATACCACAGTGATCCATACAACAGTGAACCATACCACAGTGATCCATACAACAGTGATCCATACAACAGTGAACCACATACTTTTTATTATGGCTTGAAGACAGAAAACAGTCACTTGAAGAAATATCATCAGACATACCCTTTACTGGAACCTTTTTGCAAAACAAAAAAATAAATGAACTATGAAAGCATAGACTCTCTCAGACGAAATCCCCTCGAATGCACTAAACTGGTGACCAACATAATTAGAGCAGTAAAAATACATGTTTTGTCATACCCCCAGTATACGGTTTGATATACCACGGCTGTCAGCCAATCAGCATTCAGGGCTCTAACCACCCAGTTGATAATCATTGTTTGAACATGCTAGCTATGTTTATACAGGTGTGGTATTACTCAAGTGCACTCACACTTCTTAGTCCTTACAATAACATGTCAATATCATTGCTGTGCACATTGAAACATGTTTGGCTGACTAAATATGCCAGGTTTGGAATGTAGGGTTGAATACAACAGACAAACGCAAACAAACTTTTGGTCAGAACTCTGAATGACCTCAGGTTTAGAATATCTGTCATTTACAATTTGCAGCTTATAGATTGTCATGAGCTGTACTGACTAAATAGAGAGAACCCACTCTATGAAGTCATGGGCATGCTTTGAACTCAGACAGATGCACCCCCCCTCCCCTTCTACTCACCAACATTTCATGCCTCATTGCTGTCTAGCACTAATGACACTGATTTCACGGAGTGTCACAGGCATGTCAGTAGCTGGGCTCTAAAGTAATGCCAGGGCCGGGGGCATGGTCACATCTCTCTCCTCTCCACCTGTCCTGTGAGCAGGTGTCACAATGTTGGATCCAGGTAAAAGGAGACATCCAGACAGGGAGGAGAGAACCATGACACACAGGTGACACGCCACATCTCTCACCATGAACTGAAATTGAAATAGTGTGAGCAGTGGCGTCTCCGTCGCCGTCATTCCTAGCTCTGCCATGATTGATTCTGAATCCCTGAACCCTGCCCGCCGGACTCTCTCCTCAGCCTCCCAATCCAGCGCCCCTCACAATAACATCATCAGCAGTGACAGGAGAATAAATCTGGGAGCGTCGGCGAGCGCAGCCCTTCGAGAGTCTGTGGGATGCCGCTGACAGGTCTCAATAACTTCAACTCCAGATTATTATTTTTTGTTTCTTTTTTTAATCTCGGTGGGCAGACMCTGGAATCCAGCTGTCAGCAGAATGAGAGCATATTAGGAGGGCACCGCGTCCCGGCCCACTGTTCCCCCATCCATCTTCTCCCCATAAGTATCCTCCTAGCCCATTCCTATTAACCTGCTCCCTTTGATCTCCATTCATGATGATATGCAAAACCATCTGAATGGAGACTAGCACAGCCCAGCATTCCACTCCCTCCCAATGAGTCTGATTTCCCCACTCCTCCTTTTACTCTTCCTCAGATGAAATACATTTCTAAGAATTCTGCGAGGATGAAAAAGAAGAACAGAGAAGGAGAAAGGGAGAAAGTCATATTTGAAAAGAAAGATGAAAATAGAACGTATTGGAGAATTTTACAAGGGCCCTTTCGGTATTAAAAAACAAGAGGGGGAAAAATGCCCATCTCAAAATACCAATTTCATTCAATCCCAGCTACATCTTCATTAGGTCTGGGAGCCTAAAAGCAAATATCAGGGTCGCACAATGCTGAAGGTCTGACACTGACCTTTCTTTGGTTTTAATCATTGCAACTCTTGACAGCTTAATAAGTTGAAGGTGCTGGATTGCAGCCTAACATAAAAAGGCCCACACCAGAGCCTTGGCCACTTATTATGGCCCCCATAAGTATTAGCACATCTGGTGCTGTGTCCTTGGGTGAGAGATATTTTCCATAACTTTCCTTAAGTTCAAACGGAGCCCTCCCCCTTTATTAAGAGCACGATAACACAGTGCATAGTGTGAGCCCGTCTTCAAGTTGTCAGACATTCAGTACTCCACATCGCCTGCACTGACAACCACCACAGTACAATGCTCTTCAGGCATGGACCATGCAATATTTGACTAATAAAATATATCAATAATTTATAGGTGTACTTTCTAAATCATGCCATCGTATTTCATTTATCCCACTGAAGTACAGTACCAGTCAAAAGTGTGGACAAACCTACTCATTCAATGGTTTTTCTTTATTTTACTATTTTCTACATTGTAGAATAATAGTGAAGACATCGAAGCTATGAAATAACACATATGGAATCATGTAATAACCAAAAAGTGTTAAACAAGAAAAGTAACAAGAAAATTTCCCAAGACATAGACATATCTGATATTGGCAGAAAGCTAACATTCTTGTTAATCTAACTGCACTGTCCAATTTACAGTAGCTATTACAGCGAAATAATACCATGCTATTGTTTGAGGAGAGTGCACAATTATGAATTTGAAAATGTATTAATATACCAATTAGGCACATTTGGGCGGTCTTGATACAACATTTTGAACAAATATGCAATTGAATTCATTGGATCAGTCAAAAACTTTGCACATACACTGCTGCCATCTAGCAGCCAAAATCTAAATTGTGCCTAGGCTGGAATAATACATTATAGCCTTTTTTTTACATTTCAAAGATGATGGTTCAAAATTTCACATTTCACAAACGTCAAAGTGTTTCCTTTCAAATGGTATCAAGAAAATGCATATCCAGGTCCTGAGCTGCAGGCAGTTAGATTTGGGTATGTCATTTTAGGCGAAAATTGAAAACAAATGTCTGATCCTTCAAATGGGGCCTTGTTAAAAGTTAATTTGTGGAATTTCTTTCCTTCTTAATGCCTTTGAGCCAATCAGTTGT
Source organism: Salvelinus sp. IW2-2015 (assembly GCF_002910315.2). NCBI lineage: Eukaryota > Metazoa > Chordata > Actinopteri > Salmoniformes > Salmonidae > Salvelinus > Salvelinus sp. IW2-2015. The sequence continues at coordinate 3,593,285 of NC_036872.1, forward strand.
GTTGTGACAAGGTAGTGGTGATATACAGAAGATAGCCCTATTTGGTAAAAGACCAAGTCCATATTACAGCTCAAAMAAGAAAAGAGAAACGACAGTCCATCATTACTTTAAAACATGAAGGTCAGTCAATGAGGAAAATGTCAAGAACTTTGAAAGTTTCTTCAAGCGCAGTCGCAAAAACCATCAAGCGGTATGATGAAACTGGATCTCATGAGGACTGCCACAGGAAAGGAAGACCCAGAGATACCTCTGCTAGAGAGAATAAGTTCATTAGAGTTACCAGCGTCAGAAATTGCAGCCCAAATAAATGCTTTACAGAGTTCAAGTAACAGACACATCTCAACATCAACGGGTCAGAGGAGACTGTGTGAATCAGGCCTTCATGGTCGAATTGCTGAAAAGAAACCACTACTAAAGGACACCAATAATAAGAAGAGACTTTCTTGGGCCAAGAAACACGAGCAATGGACATTAGACAGGTGGAAATCTGTCCTTTGGTTTTATCAGTCCAAATGTGATATTTTTGGTTCCAACCGCTGTGTCTTTGTGAGACGCAGAGTAGGTGAGTGGATTATCTCCGCATTTGTGGTTCCCACCGTGAAGCATGGAGGAGGATGTGTGATGATGTGGATGTGCTTTGCTGGTGACACTGTCTGTGATTTATTTAGAATTCAAGGCACACTTAACCAGCATGGCTACCACAGCATTCTGCAGCGATACACCACCCCATCTGGTTTGTGCTTAGTGGGACTATCATTTGTTTTTAAACAGGACCATGACAAAACACCCCTCCAGGCTGTGTAAGGGCTATTTGACCAAGAATGAGAGTGAATGAGTGCTGCATCAGATGACCTGGCCTCCACAATCACCCAACCTCTACCCAATTGAGATGGTTTGGGATGAGTTGGACCGCAGAGTGAAGGAAAAGCAACCAACAAGTGCTCTGCATATATGGGAACTCCTTCAAGACTGTTGGAAAAGCATTCCAGGTGGAGCTGGTTGAGAGAATGCCAAGCGTGTCCAAAGCTGTCATCAAGGCAAAGGGTGGCTACTTTGAAGAATCTGAAATATAAAATATATTTTGATTTGTTAAAAAAAAAATTGGTTACTACATTAATCCATATGTGTTATTTCATAGATTTGATGTCTTCACTATTATTCTACAATGTAGAAAATAGTACAAATGAAGAAAATCCGTTGAATGAGAAAGTGTGTTCAAATGTTTGACTTGTATTGTATATTGTTATGTAGGATATATGCGGTTGATATTTTGTGCTTTATTGCTCCTATTCCCGGGTTGCATGTTTCGTCACAATATTGTTTTGAACGTTCATTTTGAACTGATCCCGGACTAAGCATTCTACCCAATGCATCGTCAATGAGCTCTGGTGAAGATTTCATCAAAGGMGCATTACAGTGGCTTGGAAATACAATGACATTCAAGAGGCAAATAACTAGTAGGAAAACCTTTTGATATTGCCAGATTGACTTTAGATGCAGTTTAATGTTAGCTAAGATTGAGGGGAGCCCACCAGATTTTAGCTAGCTAACGTCAGCATTGATAGCTATTTTTGATTATTTTTGCTAGCTAATGACAACATTGCCATGTGTTTAAAGTAAATTTGACGACATGATAATGCTGGCATAATTATTTCCTACTAAGTATTTGACTACTTTAGGAATGTCATTAGATTTCCAGGCACTCTAGTGTAATTTAGACTAAACAGTAGTTAACCTCAGTCCAGAATGACTAGGTTATTCACAACGCCACCACTACGGCGCCGCAGGTAGAGAGCGGCTGGAGAACGTTTATAACAATGGCGTGATGCGACAGAGTGACATGTACGATGCACCTAAGGTATATAATTCTATATGCGTTAAAGTCGAGTTTTATGGAGGCGTTATAGCTTTTCCCATCTTCCCCTCCCAGGTCCACTCGGGTACACATGAATGCTTTAGGTTAAAGCAGTGCATTCCTGCACCATTAACTTCACACACTTATCCTCTGTCATGAAGGCTTCCCTGTTTACTTCGGCAATGAGGATTTAGTCAACCCCTTCGATGGAAAGACTCGGGCTGCGTCCCAAATGGCACACTATTCTCTATATATATAGTGATCTACTTTTGACTTTTGACCAGAGCTCTGTTGGGTCCTGCTACAAAGTAGTGCGCAATAATGGTAATAGGATGCCATTTGGGACACAACTTGGGTTGGTATAAACATATGAGAGGAGAGAATGAACTGTCACACACAGTATGTCACATCAAATTAGCCTAGGTAACCTTGAGCAGATATGATGGGAAACTCAATAGCATCCTTGATAATACAGTGACGTAATACAATGACATGGAGATGTAAACATTCTTGCTTGTATCCGATAGCTACCATGTGAATTGCCACTATACAACATACTGTATGTCTAACGTAACATATGTATTGAGCAACTAGAAATTGTATAAATACTGTATGCCTACATGTTGTGTCGATGTTCTCATTTTGAACATATTGATTTATTTTGACACCTGAGCCAGAGTTGAGTAAAACAGGCTCCAACACACGGAAGGATCTCACCCTCACTCAGCGTTTACTCTCCGTCTGTGTCCCAAATGGTAACCTATTTCCTACATAGTGCACTACTTTTAGCATATGTCGGGAATAGGTTGCCCTTTGGTACGCACGCTTGCAGGAGAGCAACACCTTGGCAGACCATCCCAGAACAGATAGACAACAGGGAAGGAGAGAGACAACATTAGGAAACATTAGTAGTGGGATCATCTCCCCTCGTATCCTCCTCTGGGTAAATGTGCAGTTTTGTCAAAACACAATGCCACAGTCATGTTTTGAGGGAGTGTACTGACATGCTGACTGCAGGAATGTCCACCAGAGCTGTTACCAGAGAAATTAATGTTCATTTCTCTACCATAAGCCGCCTCCAACGTTGTTTCGAGAATTTGGTAGTACGTCCAACTGGCCTCACAACCGCAGACCACTTCTAACCACACCAGGCCAGGACCTCCACATCCGGCTTCTTCACCTGCGGGACAGCATATGCCACCCGGACAGCAGATGAAACTGTGTATTTGCACAAGCGAAGAATTTCTGCACACACTGTCAGAAACCGTCTCAGGGAAGCTCATCTACGTGCTCACCGTCCTCACCAGCATCTTGACCTGACTGCAGTTCGGTAATGTAAATTACTTCAGTGGGCATTGTARCGGGTAGATGGCAGACAGCGTGTATGGAGTCAAGTTAGTGAGTGGTTTGCTGATGTCAATGTTGTGAACAGAGTGCTCCATGGTGGCGGTGGGGTTATGGTATGGGCAGGCATAAGCTACGGACAACGAACACAATTGCATTTTATCGATGGCTATTTGAATGCACAGAGATACATTGACAAGATCCTGAGGCCCATTGTCATGCCATTCATCTGTCGCCATCACCTCATGTTTCAGCAATGCACAGCCTCATGTCGCAAGGATCTGTACACAATTCCAGGAAGTTCTTCAATGGCCTGCATACTCTCCAGACATGTCGCCCGTTGACCATGTTTGGAATTCTCTGGATCGACGTGTATGACAGCGTGTTCCAGTTCCCACCAAAATCCAGCAACTTCACACAGCCATTGAAGAGGAGTGTGACCACATTCCACAGGCCACAATCAACAGCCTCATCAACTCGATGTGAATGAGATGTGTCGAGCTGCATGAGGCAAATGGCGGTCACACCAGATACTGACTGGTTTTCTGATCCATGCCCCTGCCCTTTCCCAGTCATTTGAAATCCATAGAATTTAAATTGACTGATTTCCAGATATCAACTGTAACTCAGTAAAATCTTTGAAATGGTTGCATGTTGTGTTTATATTTTTGTTCAGTGTAGATACCTAAGTGCAATACATTTCGACAGTGACAGTGGTTCTGTGTGCTGCTGATGTATAAATGGTGCATCTAGTGTACAGCCATACAGGTGAACAACATTTTGTCATTTCCATTGATATTCAGTTGATTGTCAGGAGTGTTTGTACACCTCTTCTGTCATTATTATGTCAGTCCACATCTCTATCCTGCACTCAGCTCTTCTTCAGTATACTGGCTTCATACACACTACCCTAGTGTTATAATACAGTATACTGGCTCCATA
>NC_036872.1:3597431-3612949 GCF_002910315.2 Salvelinus sp. IW2-2015
CTAACGACCTCATTTACTCTTTCACACCTGTCCCCTATTTTGCCCTCTGATTAGAGTCCCTATTTCTCCCTCTGTTTTCCGCTCCTGTCCTTGTCGGATTCTTGTTTGATGTTTGCTGTCCTGCGTCCTTGTTCCGCCCTGTCGTGTTTTTGCCTGGAATAAAGACTCTGTTTCTTTAAGTCGCTTTTGGGTCCGCATTAATCAGCATAACAGAATAATGGGAAAGTAATTCTGCTTTGAAAGTTGATAAACTTGTAACCTCAATTTTGAGAAAATGGCCTTTGAATGTTTTGGTACCAACAGCTCTTCTTTGTCTACACCCATTCAGCATCGTTCAGCATCGTTCACACCCAGCAGTCAAGCACCCAAGCTAACTGGCTAACTTGCTAGCTACTTCCAGACATGAGAGAACACTCCACTCTGACCATTTTACTCGTACTAGCAGAGCTGGTTTGGCTGTTTTTATGTTATCCAGAGCGTTGGTGACTGTAACTGTGCTGCTGGCAACAATTTAATTATGCTTTTTTGCCAACGTTTACTGACACCGGCCATATTCAACAGGTGTTGAACGTTCATAAGATCATCAGTTATTCTGCGCTCTGTCACAATCAGACGAGAGTGCTCTGAAATCGAATAGATGGCCAGACTGAATTTACCAGCTACGTCCATCAACAGTTATCGCAGTGAAATTCTACTTAAATGGATACTTGCGTAGTGGAGTCTTTTTTAAGGACATGTAGCTAGCTAGCTAAACAACAAACCATATTCCCAACTCATGACGTTACCACCCTGCATGAATCTGCAGGTAGCTAACCAACCAGGTTAATTGTTAAATAGCTAACATTAGACTATAACTAGCCAAGCAAATAGTCCTGAGATACCAATAATAAGATCATATATACAAGCTAGCTAGCTAACAGTACACTTTAACTTGAAATGAAAATGACTTTGTCAAAATTAGAAGTGTGTAATATCTGAAAATGTAGCTAGCTAGACTATCTTACCCATATACACTACTGTTCAAAAGTTTGGGGTCACGTAGAAATGTACTTGTTTTTGAAAGAAAAGCACATTTTTGCCCATTAAAATAACATCAAATTGATCAGAAATACAGTGTATATGTTGTTAATGTTATAAATTACTATTGTAGCTGGAAACGGCAGATTTTTTATGGAATATCTAAATAGGCCTACAGAGGCCCATTATCAGCAACCATCACTCCTGTGTTCCAATGGCATGTTGTGTTAGCTAATTCAAGTTTATCATTTTAAAAGGCTAATTGATCATTAGAAAACCTTTTTGCAATTATGTTAGCACAGCTGAAAGTTGTTGTGCTGATTAAAGAAGCAATTAAACTGGCCTTCTTTAGTCTTGTTGAGTATATGGAGCATCAGCATTTGTGGTTTCAATTAAAGGCTCAAAATGGCCAGAAACAAAAAAAGAATTCTGAAACTCATCAGTGTATTCTTGTTCTGAGAAATGAAGGCTATTCCATGCGAGAAATTGCCAAGAAACTGAAGATCTCGTACAACGCTGTGCACTACTCCCTTCACAGAACAGAGCAAACTGGCTCTAACCAGAATAGAAAGAAGAGAGGGAGGCCCCGGTGCACAACTGAGCAAGAGGACAAGTACATTAGAGTGTCTAGTTTGAGAAACAGAAACCTCACAAGTTCTCAACTGGCAGCTTCATTAAATAGCACCTGCAAAACACCAGTCTCAATGTCAACAGTGAAGAGGCGATTCCGGGATGCTGGTCTTCTAACCATTCTTCTCTGCAGATCCTCTCAAGTTACGTCAGGTTGGATGGGGAGCATCGCTGCACAGCTATTTTCAGGTCTCTCCAGAGATGCTTGATCGGGTTCAAGTCCGGGCTCTGACTGGGCAACTTAAGGGCATTCAGAGACTTGTCCCGAAGCCACGCCTGCGTTGTCTTGGCTGTGTGCTAAGGGTCGTTGTCCTGTTGGAAGGTGAACCTTCACCCCAGTCTGAGGTTCTGAGCACTCTAGAGAAGGTTTTCATCAAAGATCTCTCTGCACTTTGGTCAGTTCATCTTTCCCTCGATCCTGACTAGTCTCCCAGTCCCTGCTGCTGAAAAACATACCCACAACATGATGCTACCACCACCATGGTTCACCGTTCGATGGTGCCAGGTTTCCTCCAGATGTGATACTTGGCATTCAGGTCAAAGAGCTCAATCTTGGTATCATCAGACCACAGAATCTCGTTTCTCATGGTCTGAGTCCTTTAGGTGCCTTTTGGCAAGCTCCAAGCGGGCTGTCATGTGCCTTTTTCTGAGGTGTGGTTTCCATCTGGCCACTCTACCATAAAGGCCTGATTGGTGGACTGCTGCAGAGATGGTTGTCCTTCTGGAAGTTTCTCCCATCTACACAAAGGAACTCTGGATCTCTGTCAGAGTGACCATAGGGTTCTTGGTCACCTCCCTGACCAAGGCCCTTCTCCCTCAATTTCTCAGTTTGGCCAGGTGGCCAGCTCTAGGAAGAGTCTTGGTGGTTCGAAACTTCTTCCATTTAACAATGAATGGAGGCAACTGTGTTCTTGGGGACCTTCAATGCTGCTTTTTTGGTACCCTTCCCCAGATATGTGCCTTGACAAAATCCTGTCTCGGAGCTCTACGGACAATTCCTTCGATCTCATGGCTTGGTATTTGTTCTGACATACACTGTCAACTGTAGGACCTTGTATAGACAGATGTGTACCTTTTCAAATCATGTCCAATCAATTGAATTTACCACAGGTGGGATGATCAACGGAAACAGGATGCACCTGAGCTGAATTTCGAGTCTCATAGCAAAGGGTCTGAATACTTATGTAAATAAGGTATTTCTGTTTTATATTTTTAATACATTTGCTAAAATTTCTAAAACTTGTTTTCACTTTGTCATTATGGGGTATTGTGTGAAGATTGATCACAAATAATGTAATCAATTTTAGAATATGTCTGTAGCGTAACAAAATGTGTAAAAAGTCAAGGGGTCTGAATACTTTCCGAATGCACTGTATCATTCACAAAGGCTACGGATTCAACAGAAATGCACTCACAGCTCTTTTAAACACGCACTGTCCATCATTTTGGACAGTGCGTTTCAGGTGCTGTTGGTGAATATTCTGTACAGCTACACAGGTAAACTGCATTTCCATTGAAATTGAGCTGATTGTCAGGACTGTTTGTGGACCTGTTCTATAAATATTTTGACCATTTTCCTGCAGATCCTGAGTCCATAACTCTAGCATGCACTCTGCTTTGAGTATACTGGCTCCATACACACCACTCTAGAGTTATATTACAATAATAGGGAATGGCTGGCTATTATCAATAATGGTGACATTCAAACAAGAGCTCAGAAAGGGCTTTGTTGTTCTTTAATTGGGCTGTGACACAGACACCATCAAAGGCCCTATCTGGACACCTCTGTCTGGGCAGCTAGGCGGGCAGGCATGCTTTCCTCTCTCCCTGTGTTCAGAGCCAGCAGTCATCTGCCCACTCCACCTCACATCTTCATTAGTGGCCTGACCCAATATGGCTGCCATTGAATGTCAGGGCGCCGCGGCAGCGTGCTTTCAAAGTCTACGCCGGAGTCTTCGAGCTGGAATGAGGCTCCTCTCTTTGCTGTGTACCTGCCGTTTGATTTGGGTGCACGTTGCGGAGAGAGGCTAATGTGGTCGATCTGTCTCTCCCCCCCCCCTCCCCTCTCTCTCTTTCTCTCTCCCTGTCTCTGTGTTCTGCTGGAGATGTTTTTAATGAAGGTCCTTTGTTTGGGGCGTCAGGTTTCCTCAGTGCCATCGCCATAGTGCCATGCCAAGCACTTGGCTGATTGGCTGCTCTTAAAGGTGAGGATGAAAGCTCTTGTGGGACACAGGGGGTTGGGGAGGGTGAGGAGGGGGGCCGTGCAGAGTTTTAAAAAGAATCCCCTTTGCTCTTTTTAATCCACCCGTAACAGAGACAGAGGAAATTTAAATGTAAATTGCCTATTAGATTTTCATGTAAAGCAAATGTATCCTATTTTATGGCTTCCATTGGACAATGTCTGTTCTCCATGCCTGGTGTATCAATGAGAAGGGTCTGAGACGCAGGGCTGCCGAGTCACTGGGATCATTTCGAACAGAAACAACACACGACGCTCCTATTAGCTAGTTATGAAAGATCCCTGTCGTTGTTGGAAGACATGTGATTGAATATGTGGAGAAAGACATACAGTAAAAACAAACAAATAATTATTGTGAGTTGGTTTACCTGGTTTATATGTTGAAATAGGGAGGGACATGCATATACCGCCTGCAAGAATACTCAATGGACGATAATATCTTTACATATTAAAATATATATATTTATATCAAGACTCATGAATCCATCATGATCACAATCCCCTCTACTCACAGCTAGTGCTTGAATAAGCATAGTTGAAAAATTATTTAGAAAAAGGTATTTGAAAAGTTATTCAGAAAAAAAAAATATTTTGTGTAATTGTCGATCAACGTCACTCTTCGAACAAGCCATTTTGACACTCATACAGTCCAGCACAATTAATGGTTTTTAAAAGAAGGGGTAAATACAGTACAGTACAGTATGTAATGATGAAGAACAGTACAGTACAGTAAAGTATGTAATGATGAAGTACAGTACAGTACAGTACAGTATGTAATTATGAAGTACAGTACATTACAGTACAGTATAGTATGTAATGATGAAGTACAGTAAAGTACAGTACAGTATGTAATGATGAAGTATAGTACAGTACAGTAGAGTACGTAATGATGAAGTACAGTACAGTAGAGTATAGTATGTAATGATGAAGAACAGTACAGTACAGTACAGTACAGTACAGTACAGTACAGTACAGTATGTAATGATGAAGTACAGTACAGTATGTAATGATGAATGAATAATGATGAAGTACAGTTGTGACGACCCTCCCACTCTGTCTGCCATATTCTCTCTTTGCTCTTGTCTCCTTATTAGGATGCCGGTGGGCGGAGTTGGGAGGGTCGTCAGCTACATGGGAAACACCTGGGACCGGGTGTGTCCCAGGATAAAATCGACCTTTTCCACAATCATTGAGGAGACTCTCTCCATGCAGACACCTTCATAGATTTTGTTGTGGTATTTTTGTGGCCTTTTGGTTGTTTGCTTTGGCACCTTTCAACACCCAGCATTATCACATTTATGCAAGCAAAACACTCACTTACACTACTGATTACTGATTACACACACCATTGTTAATTGCATTTAGGTTACCTTAGTTAATAAATGTAGTTTGTTATTCCTTATCTCCATGTTGTCTCCCTTTTGTTACGGGCTTTGAGCCGGTTCGTGACAAGGTACAGTACAGTACAGTATGTAATGATGAAGTACAGTACAGTATGTAATGATGAAGNGCAGAGGTTTTAAAATGCAGCCCCCTTGCTCTTTTAAATCAGCCCGTAACAGAGACAGAGGACATTTAAATGTAAATTGCCTATTAGATTTCCATGTAAAGCAACTGTATCCCCTTTTGTGGCTTCCACTGGACAATGTCTGTTCTCCCCGCCTGCTGTAACAATGAGAAGGGTCTGAGACGCTGGGCTGCCGAGTCATCGGGCTCATTTTCAACGGAACAAACGCACGGCAGTCATATTAGCTTGTTATAAAAGATCCCTGTCCATGTTGGGAGACATTTGATTGAATAGGTGGAGAAGGATGTACGTTAAAAACAATCAAATATGCCTTGTGAGTTGGTTTTTATATGGAAATAGGGTGAGACATACAGTACACATACAGTACACATACAGTACCACCTGCAAAAAAACTCAGCAGGCTAGCAGATCTTTGCATATTAGAACATCTATTTCAAAAGACTTGAAATGAATCCATCGTTATTATAAGCCTCTACCCGCTGCTAGTGATTGACTAAGCATAGATGAAAATTGCGGTAATTTTTGTTTTGTGTGCTGTAAATTGTCTGAGTACCATCTCATTCTATTTCTCTTTCAAAAGTTATTTCCCAAAATTATACATTTTGTGTAATTGTAGAGCAATGCTCTTTGAACCAGAAATGTCCTAGAGTCATTGATCACTGGTCACTTTAATAATGTTTACATGCTGTTTTACCCACTTTATATGTGTATACTGTGTTCTAGTCATGGCTCATCCTGTATAACTACTGCTGTACACACCTTTTCTATTCATGTACTGTCCATACTGTCTTTACACACCATTGTATGTATATATATTTATATTCCGATCTCTGACATTGCTCGTTACGATACAGTATTTTTTCACTTCTTTATTTGACATTTTCCTGGATTATATGAGTATTGTTTTTGTTTGTTTTATTGCTAGGTATTACCTGAACTGGCCGAGCTAGAAATACAAGCATTTCGCTGCACCTGCGACATGCAAATGCGCGTACGCAGCGAATAAACGTTGATTTGATTTGATGAGACTCACAATAATGTTTGTAAAATAAGGGTAAAGTGCAGTATGTGGGCGTGTAATAATGAATGTGTTCTCAATGCACTTTTTGAACACACTGCTATTAACTTCGTTCGCCAAGGCACTGAAACTCCCGTGTTGTTTTCCTCTATTTTTCTACACTCCCCTCTTTTCTCTTTCCTCTTCCCTCCCCGTGCGAGGACCAAATGAAAAGTGTGAGGCGCCTGTTTAAAGGGCCAGTCCCAGGTCCCTGCCTCCAGGGCTTCATACCATCAGTGCTGACAGAGAACCCTGTGAACCATGGGAAATGTTTCATCGGTCACGACGCATTATGCGCCCGGGTGAAAGAAGCCATATTCAACTTCTCACTTACTCTGTCAATGCCTCACTTTTATTGTCTCGCATGCTCGCTGACAAATCTGCAACCATGGCCCACTGGAGGATTTAACAAGTCCTAATGATTCCTCCAATTTGTGTAATTCCTCAGCTCTTTCAAATATGAAAACAAATCTGCTAAAAATGTGTACTTTCACACCCCAACAGGGACGGTTGCCCATCTGCTCATTTGGTAAGATAAAACATGTCTAATTGTCTTTTTACAGTCATAGCACTACGTCAACTGTGTGTATCCAATACATGTTTTATCGTTATTAATATTCTTTAAATACATTTACCTCAGTGCATTACCAAGTATTAAGGTAATGATTCTAGTTGAACAATACATCGTTTCCCCTTTCATTAAAACCAGCTAATATCACACAGAGGAGTGTCAAGTGTCCTACTGTAACAATCTGCGGACACCAGTTTTCAATACATTAATAAGTGCCTTACTTCAGGCCTGATTTTCCTGTAGCGGTATTTCATCTTGTGCCATTACTCCTCCACATCATATCCCTTTGCTTTCCCTCTCTTTACTTCTGGAATCCCAGCTCCATCCTTAAGGGGGCTTAGTGGAGCTAGCCATCTCTCTCCACCGCATGGAAAGCCTGTTGGTGAGCTCATGCATATAGGCTAACTTCTCACTATTGTTGTCTGTCCATTTGCCGTAGACTACTCTGATTTGATGGAGTACTGAAGGCTTGGGGGAGATTCCCATTCAGTCGGACCCTGTCTGTTGGTAGGGATGGCAGGTTAGTTTGGGATTGATTCATTTGGATTTGGCTGTGGAACTGATGGGTTTAAGATTTGGAGAGAGAGAGAGGGAGAAGAGGGCTTCTGTGCCCGTGGATTGGTGTCGCCATAAGGATGGCGTTTTTGGTCAGTGCCATAAACCATTACTGAGGCATGTAGGACAAGGATTTCCATCAGGATTATGCATGTGTGGAGCAGTCATCCCCCGTCTCCTGTGAGACATACACGCAGCCCTCGCTGCTCAGGTCTGCCTTCATTGTTACACGTTATTTTAGAAGCTATCTTTCTGTGCGATTTGGGGTACTTTTCAAGCAGCAGGCTTACAACATGGGGAATGAGGTGCATGTGGCTCGTCTGCATGTGGCTTCTCCTTGAGTATGTTTGCTGCAGCGTGTGTGTCCGTCTGTTTGTCTGTGCCTGCCTGCCTGCCTGTGCGCGTGTACTTATGTACATGAACGTGTATCCACGCATATGCGCGTAGGTATCTCTGTTTTCCTTTCTCTAACTTATTAAGAGAGAGAAGAAAATTAAGAAAAACACACACACACACACCAGTCTGCCCCCAGCAGCAATTAAACACGGAGGCTGCACAATAACAGGGAGGTCAAGTACTGTATGGTGGGTTGTCAGCGAGCACAGTGGAGGACCCCCCACCTCAGCAGCCGCATGAGGCCCTGCCTGGGCTAGTGAAGATGGCTGGCACGGTCTGTCAGGCTCAACCGGCTTTGATCACACCATCAAGCCGCTTGTTATGAAACCCACAATGGCCATTATATTTGGTATCAATCTGAATTTCTCTCAGCTGTGCAGGGGGAAAATGTTCACAGGGGTCAGCCAGGGGACAGAGGAGAGAGGGGAAGTCGGGGAAGGAGATTATAAGGAAAATAAATGTAACGCGGACAAGAGCTTTATTAATAGGATTACAGTCTCACAGATTTCGATATATCATTGGTTGGAAAAGGGAGGGAAGAATGTCAAGAAAGAAGAACAAGAAAATGTTAATGGTTATTTATTGAGGCTCAGTGGTTTGTGCGGACAAGATTTGTTTTTAAAGAGATGCCTTTCTAAGGACAGAGTGGGGGTAGCCCCCATGCTACAGTATTTCCTGTGTAGACGATATTTTAATGTGATAAGGTGATAAACCGCCCATATCACTGTAGACTGGCAGTTTAATGTTTGCTGATATCAACATTTATTTCACCCAAATCTGCCCTTAATTTAATCTGGCCTTTTCAGTTACTCGCTAGACAAATGAGCCTGAATCGTATTGTATTGCATACATGCTACCCCATATTAAAAAAAAACTGTTTATTTGACGGTAAACATGGCACTGCCAAACCCCAAGTATTGGGAGAGAAGGACAATAAAAGACACTGTCACCTTTCATAGGAGGAGCATTCTTGGTTTGTTACTAAACACAGCAGTTAACCTCCTTTACGCACATTAGCAGAACCTGTGTTAAATCTTCTTTCTATTACTTTCAACTCACTTTATGATAGCTATAGCGCTCTAAAATAAAATATAGATATTGCTGTTTCCTAACGACCTTTTGCTTGGTTCATTAAGCATAAGCATAGCTTCCCTGTTGAGGAGATCTAAGCCATTACGACATGACAGACTACATCCACAACATAATCAAAAGCCTACTATTTCCTCCTTTTCAATTATTTCTCATTTTGCTTTCACCGTATTACCGTGGCAATGGATAAATGCTTCACTTCCATATCTGGTGTTGACATAGACAGGGACTCAACTAAACAGAAAAATAACAGACTTACAGTTCTGCCGCAGCATATGCAACACTTAATAAAGAACGAGCGTTGAATGAAAGGGGAAGAGAACGAGCGAGAGAAAGAGCAAAGGAGAAGAAAAGATGACAACAGCAGGGTTATGCAAAAACGGGTCATAAAACAGATCCTATGTTTTCGGAATAAATCTCCGCAAGAGGGGAAACCCACACACACACACACACACACACATTTTGAAACAATCTGTCGGTTGTTACGTGGGGTTGGCATCGCGGGAGAATGCTTCTCAAAAGCAGGAGGGAGGAGCACAAGCTGTTGGTGTCAGGGATGACGATTGTTTCTTTTTGTTGTCTGCCTGGTGGCTATCCTATAGCATGGTATTAAGTGGGCTATATCGGTGGTGTCCACAGCCTGGACTGTGTTCAGCTTTTGTTTTCACACCCTGATTTACAGCCTGCCAACAAGCCCATCAATACTCCAGCAATGGCTGCCACCACAGATCATGTGACTGGTCTTTAGCCAATCACGTGGGGCAACATTTCTTTTTGCAGCAGTCCCAGGCATTTAGCTCCTTGCTCTGCTCACCTCCCCTCATTCATTGTCTCAGTGTCTTATTCACTTTCCCACAGCCCAGAACCTCAAGTATGTGCTCCGCCATTTTTTTCTTTTAACGCGCTCCTCTTGTGATTTGGAAGAGTTTCAAACACACTGTTCACTGTGAAGTATAAGTTGCAGCGATGGCTGGGAAATGGATCGCTTTCTAAATCATTTTAAACATGAAGTATCATTCTGAACTATTCTACTACATTTAACTGGAGTTATTATAGTCTGCCTGCCCAGCATAACCTTTGTTTGGTACAAAATGGGACGTTCCACACAGATCACGTTCGGTGAGATCTATCATTTTATGTCCATCTTAGTTGTGTGTATGGGGGAGGGGTGAAATAGCCATCTAGTTTTGACGAGATTGGACAGTAATTTAGACACATTGGCCGCGTCAGTAGATTTCTCTGACAGCCATATCTTTGTGTAGGAGATGTATGTGGTTATGACTGTACTCCATCATTAAGGGGGACTTCTAAGTGAGACAAGTAACAGTGAGTAATGGTGCTTAAGCCCAACTAGTGTAAACATGTCACAGAGCAGAATAGTTCTCATGTCATCGAGGTATTCCACTCTCAAATGTTCCACGCCGATAAGTACAGATATCCCACTTGCTAACACATCAACGCAAGCAAACCACACATTTTAGTTTGTGGTAGGTTTGAATGCCTTAGAAATGCAGCTGGTTCATTTCTTGGTGTTATTAGCTAGCTAGCTCTATCTTCTCATGCACCCTGCTCTTGTTAGCCAGACACGTTTGTTCTTATCCTCCTCTTCCTCTTTTCCTTCTTTCTCTGCAGGCGTGGGTTTGGAAGAGGTGATGAATGACTGGAAGTTGAATCGTTATTAAAGGTGGGGGATGATTAATAATGACCATGTGTGTTTTCCTCTGTAGTGTAAATAAAATAGATCATTCACGCAACACACAGCCAGACCCAGTAGAGTGATTTACGGTGTGTGAAAAGGCGTGGAAAGCCAAAGGCTGAAGCCCCCTTTCAGACACACGCCCATGACAGTGCTCCTGCCCCCGACCTCACCGCCTTAACGTGCTGCGGAGATCTCACTCTCCCGCTTGCTCTCTACCTCGTGCTATTCTTTACCTTCGCTTCTTTTCTTTTAGCTTGCTCCCTCTGTTTTTATCTTCTTCCAGAGACCCTACCGGTGGAAAGAGAAGGAATGGAGGAATTGCCTATGTAAATGGAGAGTGTGTTGCCCACAAGACCACGTCAGGCTTAGGATCTGTTTTGTTGTGGACAGTAAGGAGGCCCAATTTGGCTCCTCTCTCTCTCTCTCTCTAGTATGAAGGTGTGGCTATTTGAAGGCATGTAGATCTGGCTCTCAGGCTGTTCCCAAACCACAACTACAAGTCTTTGTTTGAGCATCATATTCCCACCAGCTATAATGTGAACAAAGCAGTGATTCAATTCTTTTTTTTAAATCGGATCTACAAAACAAACAAAAAAACATCTAATTTTGTCTAGGGAACTACTCGTTCTCTGACAACTCTGGTTTCACTTAAAGTCTGATTCTTCTGGCTTAGAAGACTTCCACCGCTTGCAGGCGTAAACAGCCGCTGTCCTTTTCTGCAGCTAGCGTTCTTAGAATAATATGGAGAGTAAAAAAACCACCGTGTACCAGGCAACAATATCAGTGCATTAACTTCAGCTAAGGCCAGAGCTGCAGATGGCTCTGTGTATTTTCCACAGCTGTAAACACTCCCAAAGTGATGGAGAGAGAACGGAATTTGCAAAGATGTGCAAAAGTTGTCACATGGGCATTTTATTGAAAACCTTCAAGCCTATACTCTCCCTGGTGCAGATGATCTCACATGAATTTACTGATTTTTTTCTTCTCTTCTCCCATGAAGCATTTCTTTACGGAGGATGAAACTTGACTTTTTTCTTTGCTTCGTTTTTTTCCATGTGCACGCACACATGCATTTTCGCAACAAAAAAACCCCACATTTGTTTAACCGATTTTCCTCAACACTGTACACATTTTGCACTTAAGCATGACATGGGAGTATGATTGAAATAGCATTCTACGTGATAAGCATGAAAGGGCCTAGTAACATCAGACAACAAACGATGGTGCCTAACCCGGATACGTGTCTTCTAAGATAGAACGCTACATCAGTTGGATGTCAATACTACGCTGCAAAATAAGACATCTGGAAAATCTGTTATGCAGTCTCCAAGTGCGTGTGTGTGTGTGTGTGTGTGTGTGTGCGCGCCCGTGCGTGTGCATCTGTGTGTGTGTCCGTCTGTGTGTGTGTTTTTGTCATCACAGATCTGAAAGGAGGCTTCAAGGGGTGCTTGATACAGCATCCTGCCAGTTCCCCATGGTAACTTACCTTAGGGAATGAGTCATCTCTTTTACAGGAGGCTCCACCACTAATGCCCTCCCCACAGATACCACTGCTTTATTTCCAATCACTAAATAAGGCCGCCATCTCTGTCTCTCACCCCTCGCTGAGCATTTTGTGGGTCCGTCCTTCCTGGCCTGCTCTCTATGGTGTCTGCTGTGTATTCCACTGTTCACTGGGGGCACGCCCTGGTTTCAGGAGCACAGCTCTGGCTAGAGGAGAGGGGGCAGACAGCTGCCCCGTTGTGCCAGTCCGCCCCGACCGCAGCTGAGGTGACACACTTACTAGCCGCCTTGTCCAACTGCCACAGGATAGCTGCTTTTCACCTCAAAACGGGAGCACAGGGAGGAAACCTGTTGGAGAGCCCCTCCTAAAGCACACTGGAGGAGACGGAGGGGAGGATGTTCATATTGAGGCCCTCGCTGAGTGGGGATCTAAGGCAGGGGCTTCTCATATCCTTTGTTTACACAGCATGTGGAGTGGGACTACTCTACCTGCGCCACTAAGTTCACTCGTCCAAATCCGCCAATACGTATAAGTGAGTATAAGGAGCTTAGTCTAGGGTGGGCAATTCAGCCCTCACCCCCTCCTGGAAATGACAAATTAGATATTTAAAACAGGCTGGCATGGTATTACAAGTCGAGAAGCATTTTTGGGAAGGCGATTTGTAAAGATGCATTACTGCAAGCACCCATGTTTAAGCTTAGGCTTAGGTTGAACTGTTTACTCGTTCGATAACACCGAGCTGGTGAGGCAAAAATGTTGGTGTCTTATTACACGTCAATAAAAAGAAATTATCTCTCATGCAATGGATGATTATAACTATTCATTTACTGTAGTAGAACCACTTCAGAAGTTAACTGAGTTCCCATTCTATGAGTGGAGCTGGGGGAAAAAATACCTCACTCTTACAGACACCCCCAGATACTGGGCTGTGTGTATACTTATTCTGTAAACTGTAACACGTTCTGCCTGGCATGTGTTCTCTCCCCTCCTCCCTCCTCCCTCCTCACCCTCTCATCACCAGACGTAGCAGACCCACACAGAGCCACAGTAGTAAGAGCCGTACTAAAGCTAATAGAAGGTATTTAAATGGGAGTGGGTGTAACTGACACCAATCCTGCTGGGGCAATTACAGGAAATTAATTACCCACCCATTCCTATATTAATGGTTTATTTTGAAATAAAGCAAGCTAATTAACTTGTTTTGACACAGAAAATGGATTCAATGAGGATTTAAAAAAAATCTATTTAGCAAAGAAATGAAAAAGGAGAGGTTAAAAAAAATAATCTAACTAAATTAGGCTCCGTCATTTTGGCGGTGATAATGCCTTGTGTACCAGACTGCTGAAGAACTCACACTCTAGGTATTTTATTGGCATTTCCCAGCCTGGGTTCACATTTCCCCTTCCTGTTTACCCTCTGTGGAATCCCTTACCGCCAGAATAAAGAGGATGGAATCTTGTTGAGGGACTGTTAGGCAGCCGGTAGTGAAGAGAAGAGAGCAAAGAGAGAGAAAGCAGAGAGAGAGTGAGACAGAAGAGAGAGAGAGAGAGAAGAGAGTAGAGAGAAGGAGAGAGAGGAGAGAGAGACGATATGAGATCTAGGAGAGAGACGAGAGAGAGAGAAAGAAGAGAGAAGACGAGAGAGAGAGAGAGAGGAAGAGAGAGAGAGGAAAGAGAGAGAAGTTTGTAGAGGCGACAGCGCTGGGAAAACCTAGAGACGTGCCATCTGCTTAGGGGCCAAAGACCAGAGTCCTTCAGCCGAGCTGTTGACCCAGATCCCATTTAGCAAACATCTCCACTCTGCAGATATATGCTGCTGGGAACATATAACTGATCTCACCTGCCGCGTCAGAGCAGGGCCAGGTAGAGGCTGGCCAGGCAGTCCACACGGCGGTCTTCTTAGACACTACACGAGGAGGAGAGTTATGACTAGGGGACTGAGTTTATTGGCAAGAGAGACAGCAATTAATGATTATAAGATTCAAGGATTGTTTGTACATTTCAGTCCATATTTGCTTCACATTATTTAAACAGCATGGAGGCAAAAATCTAGCTTGGGACTATCTATATACCTTTGTATAACTAGGCAAGTTCAAGTGATTTAAACAATATATATACTTACCCTGGCAAACTCTCCTCCTCCTTAACCCGGACGACGCCGGGCCAATTACCCTATGGGCGACCATACACCATAGAGTGTACAGATAGATTGTATAAAAGGAAAGCTGGGTTAGTATCTATATTTATATTATGCTTGTTTACATATTAACTGTCGTAGCATGTGTGGACCATCAAAGTGAGCGAGGCTGTTAACCAGGGTGAGTTATGTTCAGGGGCCCACGGTTAGGGGCACAGTTGAAGCCTGTTTGTGCTCTCTGTGTGGACACATAAACCCCTCTGGTGACTCTGAGAGTTGTGTCAGTAGGATAGAAAGAGTGGGTTTGGGTTGGTGAGTAGAACTTAGTGCCACACGCACAGCGGACACACACACCACACACACACCACAGCACAACACACCACACACACACACACACACACACACAACATCCCACCATCACACACATCTACACCATCACATCTATCACTCTCACAACACACACAACAACACACACTGCTATCACACTCCACCACACATCACACACCACACTCACAACACACACAACACACACCCAACACAGCACACACACAGGCAGACCCCCAGTTGACAAAAATTAAACAACAGCACAGTACTAGCGAGCACTCTCTGAATCATAGTGCCTGCTGAGCTGGGCAGGACTCTCCCTGTAGCAGTAAACCCCCTGAACAGTGGCTCCCCAACCAAACCAAACCCCCCCCCCCCCCCCCTGAAGAAAAGAATCTAACAAATGGAACCTGAGGACAAAAGATGAAACGGGAACACAGGGCTTATTGACAGCCAGCTGTCATTCACCGGGCCTTACTTACCCCTCAGACCTTTTCAGACCTTTTCTTCCATTCAATTCTCTGTAATCACATCCGCACATCTCCCAATACCACACAGTTCACCCATACACTCACACTACATCTCACTACTACATCTACTATCAGCTGATTCATACAGACCACGAGCGCGGCACACAGACACTACAGCGACATCCAGACAACACAGTCACACCAGACCACCACACAACGAAGCCACCACACACATAACACATCACACGCGCTGAAACTCACCGACGCACCATCGTCATGTGATCCGCCTCAAATTGCTCATCT
>NC_036872.1:3612974-3665651 GCF_002910315.2 Salvelinus sp. IW2-2015
GTGCGAGAAGGTGCTGTGGCGGCACTCAGTGGGTGCTGGCGAGAGGGTCCCTGGCTCGGCGTGGCTAGATCGATACCTGGCATGGTGATGTAGGAGGCTGATTGAGACTAGGTGAATCTGGTGTGAATGTGCGCGCCGGACGTTAGGACAGCGCGTGGCAGGCGAGGGTACAAAGCAGAGCAGGCAGTAGATGTAGCGGCCAGGGCCGAGTGGGTAGGTGCTGAGCTTGTTAGTGGCAGCGCTGAGTCGGCTGGTCTCAGCCAGCAGAGCACACAGCAGACTCAGCTCTCCTGTAATCCCTAACATGTATCCTCTGACACATCCGACAAGGGTCCACCCTCTTCCCTCCCTTCCTTCCCACTCCCACAGTTGCAGAACGTCCTTGCTGCTCCGTCGATGTGGCCATTACATAAAATTGTTGGGGAGAGTACTGCATCGATCATGCGTGCGGATGGCTTTTCCTCTGCTTCTCATACTGACTCGTCCCTACTCGGAGTTCTTCTGGTCAGTCTACCAAGTAGCGAGTCGAGCGTTTTGACCTGCATACATCAAAATGCACGCCCACATTACGTTATTATTGTGTCCGTCGACAATACCATCGTAGCAGATGAACCACAGACGTGAATCCACACTCAAGCGGAGAATATGATCTCCTCTACGTATTGGCAAAAGTGATGCGCATACCGCGCTGTATGCCCATGTACAAACGCATTGAATAACAAGATATTCACATACCATGGAACAGCAGATTGTCCCAAAACAAGCCATAAAGAGGCAAAGTTTGTTCTGAAAGTGGTCAGCTCCTAGTAAGTTGCAACAGATAAGTTAAAAAGTCTGTGGAAAAAGCTCTTTCGTATATAAAAGTTACCTTATGTTAAGCCCTCTCATATTTCTCGGCTTAAAGCAATTCCAGTAACTCATTTACAGTGTGAAAAACATCATAGATATCACTTGTCTATCTTGGACGTCAAGTAATACTTGTAATAAAAGTCTCACTTAGGTTCTCACGCATCACAATGTTATATATCTTAAGATATCTTATTACACTTATAAAATATTCCATCTCTCTCTCATAGAGTAGAAAAGCGTGATGTAGCCATAGTGTCTTACATAATGTAGTGTCTTGCAAAATACAAATAAGCTAACTGTATGAGGTGGGTGATTCATAACGCGTATGCTCTCCAAGAAGTGTTATATTATAGTGTCCACGCCACGCCGTGACCATCCTACAATAAAAAATTGTCCCGTGGCTGAAATCTAGAATCGATGTTCCTGGTGTACGATATGTGACTAAGTGTGGGTGTTCTGCTCAGCATGACATGTCATGTGTGTCTCCACCGGTTACCGTGACGCTGCTGAGAGCTCTGGAATGGTGGGCCGGACACTGGTTGCACTGCGCCAACACTCAATCTGACTTCAATGGAATCTTTCATGCGTTAGAAAGAATGAAAATTTGAATGCGGCCGACCATTTCTGACTCCATCACAAAAGGGGAAGAACAAAGGGGCCATTGGATTTTACGTCGATATGAACGTTACGCGCTGAAACAGAGCGTTATTATGAGGCCTGACGGCCGAGTCCATTTTCTCTGAATATCCACATAGATTCGCATTACTGATCTGGCTGCTCCCCATGAAAATAAAATGCTGGAATTTCTCGCCTCCTACTGCGAATCCATGCCGGCCTGACCATTTACATGTGTGATGTCACCGCTCCATATAAAAGAAGAGAGAGCAGGGAGGAGAGAGGAGAGAGAGAGAGAGAGAGAGAGAGGAGGAGAGAGAGAGAGAGACGAGAGAGAGCGCAGAGAAGAGTAAGCTAGGGCAGCCTGCTCTCTCTCTCTCTTACTCTCTCTTCTCTACTCTCTCGCGGGTCATTGATCCGGTCTCTCTTGCCGATCTTACGATCGCTCCACTACTCCGTCCTCTCTCGAGACACCTGCTTCAGATCTCTCGAATATGGCTGGCTGCGATTGCTCATGGAATCTCCTGCGGGAGACGTGAGGACACCCTGTTTCGCGAGTACGTAGGATCCTCGCTCTCTCTCTCTGGACCTCTGCAGAGATGCTACTCTCTCGTGGATGCTTTCGTGGTCTCGCGACTCTCATCTCCTGGCATCGACTGCGGTCTTGTGAGCTCTCCTCTTTGTCTGGGGAGTTGTCCCTGGTAATGAGTGCTTTCCTCGTGTGGGTATGCGGTCTATCTCTCCTCATCTCTCTCTCTCTCTCTCTCTCTCTCTCTCTCTTTATATGGAGCGGTGACATCACACATGTAAATGGTCCAGGCCGGCATGGCATTCAGCAGTAGGAGGCGAGAAATTCCAGGCATTTTATTTCATGGGGAAGCAGCCAGATCAGTAATGCGAACTATGTGGATAATTCAGAGAAAATTGGACCTGGCCGTCAGGCCTCATAATAACGCTCTGTTTCAGCGTACGTCTCAATCGAGCGTAACAATCCAATGGCCCCTTTGTTCTTCCCCTTTTGTGATGGAGTCAGAAATGTCGGCCGGCATTCAAATTTTCATTTCTTTCTAACGGCATGAAAAGATTCCATTGAAGTTCAGATTGAGTGTGTGGCGCAGTGCAACCAGTGTCCGGCCCACCATTCCAGAGCTCTCAGCAGCGTCACGGTAACCGGTGGAGACACACATGACATGTCAGCTGAGCAGAACACCCACAGCTAGTCACATATACTGTACACCAGGGAACATCGACTAGATTCAGCCACGGGACAATTTTTTATTGAGTGGATGGTCGGGGGGCTGGAACATAATTATAAATCATTTGTACTCTGCAAAATCTTACGAGAAGCCCAAACAGATATTGTATTTGACAAGAACATAATGATTACATTGGTACACAATCACGTCTCTCTATTTAAAAGGTGAAATATTGGTAATAGATTTCCTAAATTAAAATCATTTTGAGCTGAATTCCTAGTGATTTTACAGTATTTTACGTCCAATAACAAAGTATATATATTTTTTAAATAAACTTTGGGAACTGTTTAATGCCAGAAATATGGGGTTAAATTCAAGGTTTTTTTTAATTACGAAAGTTTCCAGATTTTTCTTATATATCTCAAATATAGGAGAGACATTTCAGAACAAACTTTCTTTTGGTCGTTTTTGGGACAATCTGCTGTTCCATTGTAGTGAATTTGTTATTCAATGCGTTTGTAATGGGCTAACAGCGGTAATGCCAAAAATCATTTGCACATACCAGAGGAGATATTCTCCGCTCTGTTGATTCACGTCTGGTTCATCTGCTCGTGTATAGCACAGGCAATTAACTATTGGCGCAATGATAGATCTCCCTGACCAGGAGACATGGCCAGCAAGCCTATGGCTTCTGTTGAACTAGAAACCCTCCTGTCCTGTCTCTCCCCACAATTTTTATATGGCCACATCGACGGCAGCAAGCTCTGCAACTGTGGGGGGAGAGGAGAGGGAGAGGGTGGTCTCCTTGTCGGTGTGCATGGCGATAATTAGGTTGAAATGACTCGCCGTGTGGCCCGGCTGGCTATGCAGCAGTGTGCGGCCACATACAACCTCACATACCGCCCTCTCATCCACGCGCGCGTACCCTCGCCCGCCACGCTGTCCTCTCTCTCCCACACACACACCCTCACACATCATACCCTCCTCCACACACATCGTCACACACCACACCAACCTCTCCCCAGCACCCTGAGCCTCCAGCACTTCTCTGACTCTCCTTGATAAAATAGGAGAGAGGGTGATACAAATTTGCGTGTGTTTGCATGACGTGTGCGTATGTGTTGTGTGTGTGTGTTGGTTGTGTGGTGTGTGTGTGTGTGTGTGTGTGTGTGTGTTGTGTGTGTGTGTGTGTGTGTGTGTGTGTGTGTGTGTGTGTGTGTGTGGGTGTGGTGTTGTGTGTGTGTGTGTGTGTGTGTGTGGTGTGTTGTGTGTGTGTGTGTGTGTGGTGTGTGAGGTGAGAGGAGGAGAGAGAGATGGAGAGAGAAGAGAGGAGAGGAGAGGAGAGGGTGAGAGCAAAAAGCAATATTGTCCTGTAGGGGCTCAGACACTCATGGAATTAATCTATTATCTTCCTCTGCAGCTGCCATGTATGACACAAGGTGCTTGACAAGTCCCCTCGCCATTGTATCTCTGTGACATTTTGCCATTCAGCGGGGCCTGCTGACACCGGCAGGATCCCACCGGCGCCAAATGAAGGCACCAAGTGGGAAAATGAGAGGGGCGGGGGGTGAGGGGCGTGGGATGGGCCGTGGCCGAGAGGCAGGATACATTTCTCCTTGTGTTTAAAAGCCTGACCTCAGCACCTTGCCAAAGGCCTTTGATCAGCAGGGACCTAAAACACCTATAGGTACGGCGACCATCCTGCTGCAGCCTCTCCTAATGGCCTGACGGACAGAGCAGGGTTGTCCTTGCCCCCTGTAACTCCCTCCCTCCCGAGACGTGGCTGGAGCTGGGCACTATCTGCACGTCCTGTCCACCCAGGAAAGGGCCAGCTTAGAGCGCCTGTCGTCAGAGGCTACCGGGTGTCCTGTGTCACCAGATGGGCCAAGCTCCCTGTCAAGGACAAAATGTATCCGTTGGAGGGAGAGAGGATGAGAGAAAAGGAGAGAGAGAGAAATATTGTAAGGTATGATGAATAAACTGGAGGCGTACAGGCATTCCACACAAAGCAAGGGAGGAGCGGCGAGGTAGGGAGGGAGGAGAGAAGGGGGGTCTGGCTGCTGTGGGCTTGGGTTTACGGACAGCGGCTGTCAAACGAGCAGGGTTTTATTTATTTATCGTTGGGCTGGTTAAGAGATGGTGAAGGTCAGGCTATGTGTCTACTCCCCAGTTTTGTTGTGTGAGCCGGATCAATTCATGAAATATGTCTGTTAACAATACTGAAGATGTAATCTCTCACTCTCTCTCTCTTTCTCTGTCTTTCTCTCTGTCTACTCCCTCCCTCTCTAACTCTCTTTCTCTCTGACTTTCTCTCTCTTTATCTTTCTCTCTCGCTCTCTCCCCCATCTCTATCTCTCTCGCTGCGGTCACCGTGATTACCTCTCCTCTTCTGGTTGTTGTCTATGCGTGGGATGAAGAGGTCACTGTCTTTCTGAGGAGGAAGGTGGAGACTAGTCTAACTTATAGACTTTAGGTTTTGTCAATACGGTCGTTGTATGGGTTCATGCTATTTTAAGCTGCCTTTTGCCTGATGCTGACGGACGGGTCTTAATCGATGATTCATGTGAGATATGAGTTTCTCAGAGACCATCATACTAGAGAATATCCCTCTTGCGCTCCGCAGAATGCGATATACACTGAGTGTACAAAATATTAAGAGACAAAATATTGAAGTGCCTTTGAACAGGGTATGGTAATAGGTGCCAGGCGCACCAGTTTGTGTCAAGAACTGCAACGCTGCTGGGTTTTTCACACTCAACAGTTTCCTGCGTGTATCAAGAAGGTTCCACCACCCAAAGGACATCCAGCCAACTTGACACAACCTTGGGAAGCATTGGAGTCAACATGGGCCAGCATCCCTGTGGAACGTTTCGACACCTTGTAGAGCCCGCGCCTCACGAAATTGAGGCTGTTCTGAGGGCAGAACTCAATATTAGGAAGGTGTCCTTAATGTTTTGTACACTCAGTGTAGCTATCAGACCCATTTTCCTAACTATTAGTATTTATTCATGATCTATAAAAATCAGAGTTTACGTAACTCATGTACAGGTTCACTGTAGGTACTTTCAGTCTCTGTCTATGAATGGACAGGGCAGTGAGATCACAAATAAACCTGGTATGAACAACAACAATACTAGCTAGCTAGTCTAAAAGTGAAAGAATCTCGGGCCCAGCAGAAGGATGAGTAGGGAAGACTGAGTGTCACCCTCGTCTGCTCTCCTTCTCCACAGAGTCTGACAGGGATGGGCCGCTCTCAGCACAACCACACTGCTGACTCACTGTCAGTTTGTGTCAACTCTGCGCTGAGCCGTAGCATAATTCACCCCATACTGTAAATGTATCCTCTCTCTCTCATTGTGTTTCCAAAGAGAGCACTTTGTAAGTTCTGTCTGTCTCTCTCGTTCAGATCGTCTGATTCTCCGGCCCCAGACAGGCCTGTGGCCTGGACGACAGCCGGAGCTCCCGTGGGCCCTCCTCGGTTTGGGCACCAGAACGGTATACAGTTCCCATTTATCCATCTCTCCCTTCCTCTCTCCTTCCTTCCACCCTCCCATCTGACAGTTCAGCGTTCGCATAACGTGGGTCAAACCCCAAAGCAGAGACGACGATCCGCCCCCCCAGATACCATAGAGGGTTTGACGGTCTCCCTCGTTCTTTATTTTTATTCTGTTCAACCAAAATGAGGAAGTAAAAGAGCATGTTGTTTGGAAAGTGTGGTCGAAACATCTGAGTTTAATAACGTGGGTCAGATTGTGAGTCTTCCTTCAAAATAAACTGAAGGTAGTCTGGGAGGGGTGTAAGGGGTGAGGAAAGTAAACAGTTTGGGAAGAGCGAGCAGACCGGCAGGGGGAAGTGCAGGACGGCTGGTTTGTTTTGGCCGCGTCGAGACGGCAATTTATAGACATAACTATAAACACTACACTGGAACAACTAATCCCCAAAACGCAAGATTAAGAAATTAGGGATTGGGTTCCAAAATGACCCCTGATCACAGGGTTCCTAGGGAGTTGATTGACAGGACACATGACAGGGATACATTGCAGTTGGTGGAGGAAGAGATCAGAGTGGAAAATAACAACAGGGACACACAAGACATTTGCATTTTGTAAATATAGGCTTTGGGGATATTCAGGGTAGAAAATGACGACGCAATTATCACAACATGCAGATCAAAACGCTCATTTGCAATACAAAACAGCAATCTAAGTGTCGCCTATCAGTTCTTTACATCTAGCTGACCGGATGAGTTTGACGGGAACGCTTAATGCCCAGGGTTGAAATAACTTCCCTCCGTTTCATAAAATGGTGCGTTGAGCACACGAGTACCGTATTCCCGTTACACCACCCTCAATATTCAACATACTACAATTAACCCCTAGAAATGAAGAGATTGGTGAATGGATAGTGAGTCTGTTTAATCCATGTAGCCCTATCCACACTGTGTGTTCATCTAAATTATATGGAAATAATCTACAGCAACGCTGTTCTCTCTCTCTTTCTTCCCCCAGAGTTCAGGAGCTTGTAGATCTTTAATTATGCATCGCATTCTTTTGCCCTGTTTTATGGAAACTCCAGACTGGATTCACTCAAGTCATCGGCTTGAAAGTTTGAAAACCTCCAGTGACAGGAATACTAATGTGGCAGCAGTGTCATATCTGCTTCAGCTCATGCATATTCAATGTCCACCCAGCTCTCCAAGATTTATGTCAGCCCGAGCCGGAGTGTAGTTTTCCACCATTGGAGATAATAGCATGCTAAATTGATGTTATCGGGAGCAGGTTCCCCCCCCCCCTCTCCTCTCCAGGTCGGGGTTAGGAGAAGACCCACTTGCGGGATGAGACATTCAGGCTGCTGGCGTCGGTAGTGAACAGCTACGCTCCGCCACTCCCCCCACTCTCTGTAGTAGGGACTCAAACTCTGTCATGGGGAAAAATAGCATATTTTGTGAGGAGATTAGGGGGGGATCCCGTGGATTATCTTTTAATTAAGGACGGTTGAGTTGTGCCCACTCTGGTGGAGCAAACGCCCAGCTGCTAATGAAGTTTAAACAGACATACTTTATTTAATTAGGGCTAATTGTTGGGGCCCAAAGTCCGGCCCGCTTTGATCTGCCTGTCCCACCGTAATCTCCCTGGCAGATAGCATCTCTCCCGTTCTCCCCAGCTCCTTATGAGATGCTGCTACAGGAGGTCCACGGGTTAATTGAGACCGCCGGGATGGAAGTGTGTGCGGTGTGTGTTTGTGCGCGCTCGCGTGTGTCCATGCGTGTTCGTGTGTGCGCGCGTGTACGTATTAGAGAGACAAAAAAAGAGGGAGAGCGGTGGAGGGAAGGAGGGAGGGGAGAAGAGGTTGATGGATGTGTTTGTGGCCTCAGTCATTCTGTTTTCTCAGGCCCTCCTCCCCTCCATGTTGAAGTCTCTGTTGTCTGCTGAATTTCGCTACACCCGCAATGACATCTGCTAAACACGTATCTGTGACCCCCCCACCAAAAAAATGGATTTGATTTTGATTTCAAATCAAATCAAACACAGTGTGTGTCACTTGGCACTCTCTCCTCCACTGACAATACTGTCTGGACACATATCCTTACTCCGTGGTGCACCTTGGGATGAACCACTTACTAGGGAGAACAGGGTGCCCCCTCCGCAAAATACCACGGACAGATATTTTAATAAATAATTATGATAAAACAGTGGGCTTAAAAACGTATTCTAGTAATTCATTTAACATCTGAAAAAAATTGAAAAACAGGACAAATCTGGGCATGATTCCTCTGAAGTGTGTGTGCATGTGTCTGTTTGTATATGCATACACGTGTTCATGTGTGTGTGTGTGTATGTGGAAGAGAGGATTGCCATGGTTTTTCTTTTCTCAACATGTGTCTATATATATATATGCACTATATCTCCCTCCATATGTTTGTCGCCCATTGTTTCCGAACATAGTATTGTGTGCATAGTACTGTATGTGTATTCGAGAGAGAGGCAGAGGGAGAGTGAATGAGGCGGAGGGCGGTAAGAGGTGCAGAGAGGTCAGCGGGGGTAGCAGAAAGCAAGGCAGAGCAAGCAGGGGGGGGGGGGGGGCACTCTCTAACTGGCCTGATGGAGCCATGGGCTCTCTGCTAATTGGGTCAGTGCAGTGGCAGGCAGGCAGGAACAAACCCTGGGCTGGTGAGAACAACACCCAAACGAGCCCAACAAAACCCTGAAAGCTACTTTAGTCTGGGTTGAGCCATATGGCAGAGGAGCAGGACGCAGGCTCACTGAGTCTCTTGCTTCGCTTTCATCTGGAGCAGGAGAGACCGAAGAGAGAGAGAGGGAGAGATGGCTCCCCTGACTAATGTAATGCCCCCAAATCACTGGTTGAGCGAGAAGAAATAGAGAGAGAGAGAGAGAAGAAGAGAGAGAGAGAGAGAGGAGAGAGAGAGAGAGAGAGAGAGAGAGAGAGAGCCAGAGGAAACAAACACTCATTAGGTAAACACAGGCTCACGCTCTCTCATCTCTATCTCTCTCCCTCGTTCTCTCTCCACACACACTCCCAGAATCTCTGTCTGCCTCTCACTCTCTCTCTCTCACTCTTACTTTCTCTCTCTAACCCCCTCCCGCTGTCTGTTTTTCTCTTTTTCTCTCCCGACCCCCCCATCTCTCTTTCTCTCTCTCTGTCTCTGTCTCTGTCTCTGTCTCTGTCTCTGTCTCTGTCTCTCTCTCTCTCTCTCTCTCCGAGCTTGCCAATAAGTGAGTGATTTATATTCTGATAAGAGATGTTAACTAAACTGCCGCATGCATATTCATACCTGAAGCTGTTGATTAACAGTTGCTATTTTATAGCAGAAAATGTATTTTGTTTTCTTTCGAATGGAACACGGCACGAAATAGTCAGTCAAGGCCGTTCCACATCTCCACAATGAGATTTACTGCTTTAATTATCCAAAGTAAAATGGCCAAATTATTCATAGGCTGCTTAAAACCCAGTTGATGGAATTATGCATCACAATTTGTGAATAATCTAATATTTCCTTCAGATTGTGACAGAATAGTTAATTTATTAATAGCCGTACACAAAGTTGAGTCAATACGTCGGTCCTGGGGGGTAAGAGTGCTTTACTTTCAAGAGAATGAACCCCTTATTAAATAAGTCAAAGGGAAATGGGTGTGCTCAGCCGTGTGAGTTTGCAAACAAACAGAGGGAGAGAAGGAGAAAAAAAGGAGAGAGAAAGAAGGGGGGGGAGAGAAGGAGAGAGCTGCTTACAGTGTTAAACACACTGCTTTCTCCTAGGCCCCTGGGTAACGGATGAAATATTTAAGGCAGTGTTTATTAGCAGGATGAAAGACAAAGGGCTTCTTCCCTTTGACTTGCGCACATTGACACTTGGCACATAACAAACACAATCAGATCGGGTCTTGATCCATAATGGATGACTATCCCACTTTCAAAAAGAGCATTATTAAAGAATGAAAGAAAAGAGGGAGAAGGGAGATGCTCTCTCCTCGGTAAATATATATGAACATTTTGTTGACAGCATCGATGACACAAAAGTTTGGTTTAAATAACTATACCAGTCAAATATAGGCACAAGTGCGATAGTATTAATTGCACGTCAGTGTGATATCGCTAAAATAACATTGGCAGTATCGCCAGTGGAAGTAGCCACTACTAAAGTTGATCCATGTTTAAAAAGAAAATGAAACTTTGATTTTGAAACCTAGGCTAATTTGCTACACCTTCTATACTATCCCCATAAGCCAAACATGTACTGTACTCAACATCACTCGAAGAGAAGAAATGCCTGGGAAAGCTGACAGTAAGTATTAGTACGATTCTTAATATCACTCCTTCCTCAGTGACAGTGTTCTGTGACCCGCTTTGCATGTCTTTCATAGGAGCCAGAGGCCTGGGTGACGTTTCATGTTGTTAGCAGTTTAACCCTTAGCCTCCGTCCTTGAGGCCCTGTCATGTCCGAGTGGCAACCCAAATAAGCACTTTTGACACGGGGGCTCCCGACCTGCGGCCCCTGCCTCTGCTGACAGATCCACACAAAGGGCCCCTCCACCATTGATTTCCCTTTGCTGTTATGCAAATGGAAGGGCCTCGCAGTCTCTGCCCGGCGCTCAGAGGAAGGTGGGGGTTATAGAGAGGAGCCACCTCAAAAGTTTGTATTTGTCACAGTCGTGTTTTTTGTGAGATTTTTTTCTCAGGAGTTCAAGTTGCATACAGTTCAGTTCCGGGCCACTCTTCTTTTTCATCATCTCATCCTTACCCTTTCTCATAACTGTTTCCCCCTCCTAGCTGGAGATGAAATGTTCCATAACACAGACAAAAGCATGCGAAGCACAGACACACACACACAGACACACGAATGGATGAGCCACACACGCATACACACACTCGCACACACGTACACACATGATAATGATACACTCGTGTTTTATCTCACATTTTTTGGACCCACGCTCAGTCATTGGACACAAAAGCACTCCCTATAGTTGTGGTTGATATGTTACCCTGCCTAATGCCTCTACCAGCTGTGTGTTTGTGTGTCCCTGGGGAATCCAGGCTTGGCTGGTGTGGTGACCTGATAACATCTGAGAATAACTGATGGCTTTGCCCACATGCTGCAGCCCTGCTCCAGAGCTGCAGGACCCCACGGCTGTCCTCCCAGGGCCTGTCACCCTCACACTTTTCAACACCTCCACGACACCCGCTTAATACAAATTCCAGTGGTGGAAATCCAAACACACTCCGTATTTTATTTTAAAAAGTATACCTCCAGGACAATTTCTCATAATGTTTGAAGGGAAAGTACTGTACCAGTCGTGTAACCATCTGAAATAGGCTTGGAAATGGATGAACCATGAAGACCCCGGCGTCGTTTTGAGCTTGACTGTCTCTCGTCAACCTCCTTAACCAGAGCTAAAAGAACTAGCTATGCTATTTGAAGTAATTAACAATATGAAAGAATTTGACAGGTAGCTGTCTACGTGTGTTATACATTTCTACAATATTTTCCAAAAGGATTTGATCATTTCAAGCCAGAAGAGATTTTGCCTGGAAATTAGATTTGAGTTATCGAGGCTTTCTTACACGGTTGACTTGCTTTTCATTCCAGCTTTTAAAAACGTCTGTAAATGATGGTGTTTCGAAAGAGAAGAAAAAAAAGATCTGTAAAAACACTAGTTGGAGGCTGTTGCTCTTGAAATATTTCACCGTGGCCCTGACCTTCAGATGACACGGGGTTATCAAGTCATCAGAACATGCAGTCCAGGGACTGTAAGACATGACATAAAACAAAGAGGGGAGAATGTTTATGCAAGCCTGATGTGGTGATGAAGTTCTCTTGTTTTTTCCCACCCAGTTGTTCAGAAACTCCTTCGCATTCCATTTACATATAGTTACAAAAACCCTTGAGAGAGTTGGAGTGAGAGAGAAGGGGGCGATTGGAGGGCTCTTACAGTCAACTTGTGTGCGTTGTTAGTCTGAGAGTTCTGCTGAACCAGCATCCCCAGAGTTTAGATAACTCTCACACACACACACACACACACAGAACCCTGGACCATGTGTGTGCGTGTATGTGTATGTGCGTGTGTGTATATACGTGCATGTGTGCCGAATGTGTGTGCTTGTGTATCGTAACACAAAGCCTAGGAACCATGACATTTCACACCACATACCAATGTGCTTGTGCTGTGTGTCATCTTCTCCAAATTCTCACGGCACCAGAATGCAAGAGAGAGAACATGAGAGAGAAGGAACTTGGGGAAAAAGAATGCATCACAGCCAGTGAGGAGATGGACGTGATCCACTCAGAAGGAGGAAAAATAAACAAGAATGGAATGGGGAGGAGGAAGAATGGGGGGGGGGGATACTAAAAACAGAAAAGACGTGTTTCCATCCCTTTCCCAGCTGTTTTCCCATGGAAAAGGACAGGTTGTCATACAGCCTGTTACAGATGATGGAATTGTTGGGATCTGGAATTGACAACTTGTGTCTGCTTAGCTACGTCAGTTAATGACCCAAATTAGCCTACTCCTTACTGTGAACAGTCAATTAACAATTAGCACCGCTAAAGAAGTTTCTCATTTAGTCCTGGCTGGGCAAAATAATCATAAATTGTATTGTATACAGTGCTTTCAGAAAGTATTCACACCCCTTGACTTTTTCCACATTTTGTTACGTTAGCCTTATTCTAAAATGTATATTAAAATGTATATTAAAATATCCTCCTCAGTCTACACACAATACACCGTAATGAAGAAAGAAAAACAGGTTTTTATAAATATTTACAAATGTATTAAAAATAAGTATTCAGACCCTTTGCTATGAGACTCGAAATTGAGGTCAGCTGCTTCCTGTTCCATCGATCATCCTTGAGATGTTTCTACAACTTGATTGGAGTCCACATATGGTCAATTCAATTGACATGATTTGGACACCTGTCTATATAAGGTCCCACAATTGACAGTGGATGTCGGAGCAAAAACCAAGCCAGGTTAAAGGAGCTGTCCGAGACAGGATTGTGTAGGGGCACAGATCTGGGGAAGGGTACCAAAAAATGTCTGCAACATTGAAGGTCCCCAAGAACACAGGGACCTCCATCCTTCTTAAATGGAAGAAGTTTGGAACCACCAAGACTCTTACTAGACCTGGCCTCCCGGCCAAACTGAGCAATAGAGATAGAAGGGCCTTGGTCAGGGAGGTGATCAAGAACCCAATGGTCACTCTGACAGGGCTCTAGAGTTCCTCTGTGGAGATGGGAGAAACTTCCAGAAGGACAACCATCTGTGTAGCACTCCACCAATCAGGCTTTTATGGTAGAGTGGCCAGACGGAAGCCACTACTCAGTAAAAGGTACATGACAGCCCGATTGGAGTTTGCAAAAAGGCACCTAAAGACTCTCAGACCATGAGAACCAAGATTGTCTACTCTGATGAAACTAAGATTAAACACTTTGGCCTGAATGCCAAGCTTCACTTCTGGAGGAAACCTGGCACCCTCCCTACGATGAAGCATGGTGGTGGCAGCATCATGCTGTGAGGATGTTTTTCAGCGGTAGGGACTAAAATACTAGTCCGGATCGAGGCAAAGATGAACAGTGCAAAGTACAGAGAAATACTTGATGAAAACCTGCTCCACAGCGCTCAGGACCTCAGACTGGGTCCAAGGTTCACCTTCCAACAGGACAACGACCCTAAGCACACAGCCAAGACAATGCAGGAGTGTCTCTGAATGTCCTTGACTGGCCCAGCCAGAGTCCGGACTTTGAACATCGCTGAAGAGACCTGAAAATAGCTGTGTAGCAATGCTCCCCATCCAACCTGACAGAGCTTGAGAGGATCTGCAGATAAGAATTGGAGAAACTCCCCAAATACAAGTGTGCCGAGTTTGTAGTGTCATACCCAAGAAGACTTGAGGCTGTAATTGCTGCCAAAGGTGCTTCAACAAAGTACTGAGCAAAGGGTCTGAATACTTATGTAAATGTGATATTTCATTTTTAAAATGTTTTTTATGAATTAAATAGCATTTCAAAATCCTGTTTTTCCTTTGTCATTATGGGGTATTGTGTGTAGATTGATGAGGGAAAAAAACGATTTAATCTACTTTAGAATAAGGCTGTAACCTACCAAAATGTGGAAAAAGTCAAGGGGTCTGAATACTTTCCGAAG
Organism: Salvelinus sp. IW2-2015; assembly: GCF_002910315.2. Taxonomy (NCBI): domain Eukaryota; kingdom Metazoa; phylum Chordata; class Actinopteri; order Salmoniformes; family Salmonidae; genus Salvelinus; species Salvelinus sp. IW2-2015. Next base: position 3,627,295 of record NC_036872.1, read on the forward strand.
GCACTGTATATTTTATATATACAGTATATATATATGCTCTTGAAAAATAGATTTTAAATCTCAATGAGCCCTTCCTGGTTAAATAAAGGTTTAATAAAATAATAACAGTACCAGTCAAAAGTTTGGACACCACCTACTCATTCAAGGGTTTTCTTCATTTTTACTATTTTTTATATTGTAGAATAATAGTGAAGACATCAAAACTATTAAATAAAACATATTAAATCATTTAGTAACCAAAAAACTGTTAAACAAATCAAAATATATTTTAGATTTTAGATTCTTCAAAGTAGCCACCCTTTGCCTTGATGACAACTTTGCACACTCTTGGCATTCTCTCAACTAGCTTCATGAGGTAGTCACCTGGAATGCATTTCAATTACCTTGTTAAAAGATCATTTGTGGAATTTCTTTCCTTCTGAATGCGTTTGAGCCAATCAAATGTGTTGTGACAAGGTAGGGGGGTATACAGAAGATAACCCTATTTGTAAAAGACCAACTTTAAGACATGAAGGTCAGTCAATATTTCAAGTACTTTTAAAGTTTCTTCAAGTACAGTTACCTATGCTGCAGAGGATAAGTTCACTAGAGTTAACTGCACCTCAGATTGCAGCCCAAACAAATGCTTCACAGAGTTCAAGTAACAGACTAATCTCAACATCAACTGTTCAGACTGCGTGAAGCTGGCCTTCATGGTCAAATTAATGCAAAGAAACCACTACTTAAGAACACCAATAAGAAGAAGAGACTTGCTTGGGCCTAGAAACACGAGCAATGGACATTAGACCGGTGGAAATCTGTCCATTGGTCTGATTAATCCAAATTTGAGATTTTTGGTTCCAACTGCCTTGTCTTTGTGAGACGCAGAGTTGGTGAACTAATGATCTCCGCGTGTTTTTGTTCCCACCTTGAAGCATGGAGGAGGAGGTGTGATGGTGTGGTGGTGCTTTTCTGGTGACACTGTGATTTATTTAAAATTCAAGGCACACTTATCCAGCATGGCTACCACAGCATTCTGCAACGGCATGCCATCCCATCTGGTTTGCGCTTTTTGCGACAATCACACCTCCAGGTTGTGTAAGGGCTATTTGACCAAGACGGAGCGTGATGGAATGCTGCATCAGATGACCTGGCCTCCACAGTCAGCCAACCTCAACCGCATTGAGACGGTTTGGACCGCAGAGTGAAGGAAAAGCAGCCAACAAGTGCTCAGCATATGTGGGAACACGTTCAAGACTGTTGGAAAGCATTCCTCATGAAGCTGGTTGAGAGAATGCCAAGAGTGTACAAAGCTGTCATCATGGCAAAGGGTGGGTACTTTGAAGAATCTAAAATCTAAAATATGTTTTGATGTTAACACGTTTTTGGTTACTGCATGATCCCACTTGTGTTATTTCATAGTTTTGACGACTTCGCTATTATTCTACAATGTTGAAAATAGTAAAAAATAAAGAAAACCCCTTGAATGAGTAGGTGTGTCCAAACTTTTAACTGGAACTGTATATACTTTATGGAAATAGCACTATATACCTCATAACTGTAGTAGTGACGAATAAATAAATGTCCATTGGGGTGGAGACAAATTAAATACTGTTTAGGGGGTGTTGGGGGGATGACCATAGGTAGAGTAGTATGTAAGGTAAGTGACCGTTGAGGGGTTGTGGGGGGGTGGGGGGGGAGGGGAGGGAGGGTTTGGGGGTGTTGGGGTGGGGGGGGGGGGGGGGGGGGGGGGGGGGGGGGGGGGGGGGGGGGGGGGGGGGGGGGGGGGGGGGGGTTCCATGGGGGAGTAGAAGGGGGGAGGGGATAGCAGGTAGCTGACTCATGGTGGCTATTCAGGGTAGAAGGGTAGAAACTGAGGGTGGAAACTATTGGCCAGTCTTCCAAGTTTTGCCATACCGCCTGCTTCTGTGTGATTGAAGCGGGGAGAACAGGGCATGGCTTGGGTGGCTGGGGTCCCTGTTGATCCTCTTGGCCTTCCAGCGACATCTGGTGTTGTAGGTCAAATCAAATCACAATTTTTGGTCACATACACATTTTTAGCAGATGTTATTGCGGGTAAAGCAATACGTAAACATTATTAATTCGACCAGTGTTATTGACCGTCTCCGCTGTGGCCTTGTTGATGAGACGGTCAATATCTTCAATTTCCTCGGAGTACACACACTACGCCTGAGCTCTAACATCAACAAAGTGATAGAGCAATTCTCTTGGTAGGACTTCATTTAACTTGGTAGCTTGTTGACGTGCGTATACACACGCTCACATCCTAGTGATTTGAGAGGAGTTGTATGTCTTTCTAACCTCAATGCAGATGTGTGTCTGGGTATCTCCTGTAGTAAATGGCCCTGATGTTGAATTCTGGGTTTCCATCCTCCTTGAACACACCTCGTCTTAGGGTGTCATACACACATCAAATGACAGCATAAAAAACATGGTTCTACAGAACACAGATACAGACAAAATATGTACAGTGCATTCGGAAAGTTTCCAGACCCCTTGACTTTTTAAAACAATTTGTTACATTAAAGTCTTATTCTAAAATGGATAGCATTGTTTTTCCCCCTCATCAATCTACACACACTACCCCATAATGACAAAGCAAAAACAGTTTTTATTTTATTTTTGCAAATGTATTATAAATACATTATAAAAACTGAAATATGACATTTTGGCAGCAATTACATCATCAAGTCTTCTTGGGTATGACGCTACAAGCTTGGCTCACCTGTATTTGGGGAGTTTCTCTCATTCTTCACCTGAGATCCTCTGAGGCTCTGTCGGGTTGGATGGAGAGCGTCGCTGCACAGCTATTTTCAGGTCTCTCCAGAGATGTTTGATCGAGCTCTTGTTGAGCCACTCAAGGACATTCAGAGACTTGTCCCAAAGCCAATCATGCGTCTTGGCCGTGTGCTTAGGGTCATTGTCCTGTTGAAAGGTGAACCTTTAACCAAGTTTGAGGTTCTCTGGAGCAGGTTTTCATCAAGGATCTCTCTGTACTTGGCATTCAGGCCAAAGAGTTCAATCTTTGTTTCATCAGACCAGAGAATCTTGTTTTTCATGGTCTGAGAGTCCTTTAGGTGCCTTTTGGCAAACTCCAAGCGGGCTGTTATGTGCCTTTTACTGAGGAGTGGCTTCCATCTGGCCACTCTAACATAAAGGCCTGAGTGGTGGAGTGCTGCAGAGATGGTTGTCCTTCTGGAAGTTTCTCCCATCTCCACAGAGGAACTCCTAACCCTAACCCTAGCCCTGTCAGAGTGACCATCAGGTTCTTTGTCACCTCCGTGACCAAGGCCCTTCTTCCGCGATTGCTCAGTTTGGCCAGGAAGCCAGCTCTATGAAGAATTTTTGTGGTTTCAAACTTCTTCCATTTAAGAATGATGGTGGCCACTGTTTTCTTGGGGACCTTCAATCCAATGTTTTGGTACCCTTCCCCAGATCTGTGCCTCGACACAATCGTGTATCGAAGCTCTACAGACAATTCCTTCGACCTCATGGTTTGGTTCACTGTCATCTGTGGGACCTTACATAGATAGGTGTGTGCCTTTCCAAATCATGTCCAATCAATTGAATTTACCACAGGTGGACTCCAGTCAAGTTTGTAGATACATCTGTAAGGATGATCAATGGAAACAGGATGCACCTGAGATCAATTTTGAGTCTCAAAGCAAAGGGTCTGAATACTTGTAAAAAACAGTTTTTATTTTGTCATTATGGGGTAGATTTATGAGGGGAAAAATGAAATGTATTCAATTTTAAAATAAGGCTATAATGTAACATAATGTAGAAAAATGGGAATGGGTCTGAATACTTTCCGAATGCACTGTATAGCTTTGGTTTCACTGGATAGATGGAAATCAAGGTTTGGACAGAATAAGATCAGATTTGATCAGTCGTTGCAGGCACCATGTATTGTAGCACCATTTGTCCCTGTAGGAGAACACCCTGAAAATAAGCTCCAGATAGAACCCTTTTCTAGTTCCAAATAGAGCCTGGGTTCCAAATTGAACCTGTTAAAAATCATAAATGGTTTGAAATGAGTCGTATAAATAGAACATTTGTAATTTCACTCAAAGTCAAACGTTTTGAACAGCAATACCATATACAATTCAAGTCTGTTGAGAACAGGTTTTTGATCCAAATCAAATCAAATCACATTTTATTTGTCACATGCGCCGAATACAACAGGTGTAGACCGTAGAGTGAAATGCTTACTCACAAGCCCTTAACCAACAACACAGTTTTAAGAAAAATACCTAAAAAACAAGAAATAAAGTAACAAATAATTAAAGAGCAGCAGTAAAATAATAATAGCGAGGCTATATAGAGGGGGTACCAGTACAGAGTCAATGTGCGGGGGCACCGGTTAGTCGAAGTAATTGAGTTAATATATACATGTGGGTAGAGTTATTAAAGTGACTTATGCATAGATAATAACAGAGAGTAGCAGCAGTGTAAAAGAGGGGGGGGGGGGCAATGCAAGTAGTCTGGGTAGCCATTTGATTAGATTTTCAGTAGTCTTATGGCTTGGGGTTAGAAGCTGTTTACAAGCCTTTTGGACCTAGACTTGGCGCTCCAGCACTGCTTCACGTCTGGTAGCAGAGATAACAGTCTATGACTAGGGTGGCTGTAGTCTATGACAATTTTTGGGGCCTTCATCTGACACCGCCTGGTATAGAGATGTACTGGGCCGTACGCACTACCCTCTGTAGTGCCTTGATGCAACCAGACAGGATGCTCTCGATGGTGCAGCTGTAGAACCTTTTGAGGATCTGAGGACCCATGCCAAATCTGTTCAGTCTCTTGAGGGGGAATAGGTTTTGTCATGCCCTCTTCACGACTGTCTTGGTGTGCTTGGACCATGTTAGTTTGTTGGTGATGTGGACACCAAGGAACTTGAAGCTCTCAACCTGCTCCACTACAGCCCCGTCATGAGAATGGGGATGTGCTCGGCCCTCCTTTTCCTGTAGTCCACAATCATCTCCTTAGTCTTGATCACGTTGAGGGAGAGGTTGTTGTCCTGGCACCACACGGCCAGGTCTCTGACCTCCTCCCTATAGGCTGTCTCGTCGTTGTTGGTGATCAGGCCTACCACTGCTGTGTCATTGGCAAACTTAATGATGGTGTTCGAGTCGTGCCTGGCCATGCAGTCATGAGTGAACAGGGAGTGTAGGAGGGGACTGAGCACGCACCAATGAGGGGCCCCCGTGTTGAGGATCAGCGTGGCGGATGTGTTGTTACCTATCTTTACCACCTGGGGGTGGCCCGTCAGGAAGTCCAGGATCCAGTTGCAGAGGTAGGTGTTTAGTCCCAGGGTCCTTAGTGATGAGCTTTGAGGGCACTATGGTGTTGAAAGCTGAGCTGTAGTCAATGAATATCACTCTCACATAGGTGTTCCTTTTGTCCAGGTGTGAAAGGGCAATGTGGAGTGAAATAGAAATTGCATCATCTGTGGATCTGTTGGGGCGGGATGCAAATTGGAGTGGGTCTAGGGTTTCGGGGATAATGGTGTTGATGTGAGCCATGACCAGCCTTTCAAAGCACTTCATGACTACAGACGTGAGTGCTACGGTTCTGTAGTCATTTAGGCAGGTTACCTTAGTGTTCTTGGGCACAGGGACTATGGTGGTCTGCTTAAAACATGTTGGTATTACAGACTCAGACAGAAAGAGGTTGAAAATGTCAGTGAAGACACTTTCCAGTTGGTCAGCGCATGCTCGGAGAACATGTCCTGGTAATCCGTCTGGCCCTGCGGCCTTGTGAATGTTGACCTGTTTAAAGGTCTTACTCACATCGGCTGCAGAGAGCGTGATCAGACATTTATCTGGAACAGCTGGTGCTCTCATGTATGTTTCAGTGTTACTTGCTTCGAACCGAGCATATAAGTTCCTTAGCTCATCTGGTAGGCTCGTGTCACTGGGCAGCTCTCGTCTTTGCTTCCCTTTGTAGTCCGTAATAGTTTGCGAGCCCTACCACAACCGACGAGTGTCGGAGCCTGTGTAGTATGATTTGATCTTAGTCCTTGATGCAAAGTATTGATGCTTTGCTTGTTTGATGGTTCGTCAGAGGGCATAGCGGGATTTCTTATAAGCTTCCGGGTTAGTGTCCCGCTCCTTGAAAGCGGCAGCTCTACCCTTTAGCTCAGTGTGGATGTTGCCTGTAATCCATGACTTCTGGTTGGGCTATGTACGTACAGTCACTGTGGGGACGACGTCATCAATGCACTTATTTATGAAGCAGGTGACTGATGTGGTGTACTCCTCAATTTCATCGGAAGAGTCCCGGAACATATTCCAGTCTGTACTAGCAAAACAGTCCTGTAGCTTAGCATGTGCATCATCTGAACACTTTTTTATTGACCGAGTCACTGATGCTTCCTGGTTTCATTTTTGCTTGTAAACAGGAATTTAGGAGTAAAGAATTATGGTCAGATTTGCCAAATGGAGGGCGAGGGAGAGCTTTGTACATGTCTCTGTGTGTGGAATAAAGGTGGTTTAGAGTTTTTTTCCCTCTGGTTGCATATTTAACATGCTGATAGAAATTCGGTAAAAAATATGTATGTTTCCCTGCATTAAATTCCCTGGCCACTAGGAGTGCCACCTCTGGATGAGCGTTTTCCTGTTTGCTTATGGCGGTATGTAGCTTATTACCTTGGCATCAATACCTTGGTATCGGGTCTTTGAACTGACATATAAAAACAACAATTGACACATCAATCCGTTTGTTTCAATTTAAGCTATTATATACAGTACTTGCTTCAAAAAGAATGCTCTTTATATTGGGTATTGAACAGTAGGTCTTTTGCAGACTCTGCCACGAGGAAACAGAATCAATAGGACATATGTTCTGGTACGGCCATCGGTGGCTCAGGTCAGGTCCAAGAATGGTTGTTATGTCATAATATCAGGGTTTAGGTTAACCTTTAAATTGTATTGTTAGGGGGATCTGAAAAACCACGATCAATCAATGGGACATGTCATTATACTCTTGGGCAAAGTATTTATTTTTAGGGCCATTATCTGTAGAAATGCTACAAATAAGGAGTTTCAGGACCGTCGTAAGACATCGTAGTAAAATGGAGGGATGTATTGCAAAAGGAAATACAGTAGCAAAATTGAATTATTCTGGGAAAGATGGGTTGACCTGTGGGTTTGTAGTTAAGATCAGAATGAGTGGTGGATTTGCCACTGTAGGTGAGAATTCTGGGAAAGATGGGTTGACCTGTGGGTTTGTAGTTAAGATCAGAATGAGTGGTGGATTTGCCACTGTAGGTGAGAATTCTGCAGTTGAAGAAAGAGGAAATGTGAAAAATGCTGTATATATAATTATTCTAATTACAGGTTCCGTAGCTGTGAGCAAAATAGCTGTAAGTTGGAGTAGAAGTATTGTTGTCCATTAGTTTACTCCGATTAGGGAAGGGATGGTAGGGTAGGGGAGAAAAAAAGTGTAGGAATTTTTTTTATAATAATAATTTCAAAAATTTGCCGAGCATAAGGACACCAACACTGTGTTTCCCATCTGCAAGACTGTGCTTTCTCCCTCTGTTGACTATGTGTAAATGTACAGTAAGCTTTCCTGAGGCATGTGGTGATTAGAAGACAATGGCAGCTAAAATCAATGGTTAACCATTCATAGGTAGAAGGACTGGATAGGTTGTTTACACCTTTCCAATCATCCGAGATCAGTGACTAAGAGTTGAAGGAGACCAGGAAATAAAGCTATTTTGGGAGACACTGACTCTACTCAGCCTTGAAGGTTTTGGCCGTTGGCTTGTACTGTGTGTGTCTTCTGTATTATAGCTGCCTGTCAGGTAGGACCTTGAGAGAACTCTGTTTGGTGTTTACGGCTTCTCTCTTTGAATTTCAATTTATCTCTCCATAGAAAAGCTGCAGGGAGAATAATCCCTTTGAATAAGGAGAGACTCAGGTGAACTAAACCTGAACCCTGCCTGTGATGGCTTTATCGAGAGGTGTTTCTTTTTCTTCCAGCCACCATCAAAAGTTCAAGAGGCAGGGTGTTTTGTATTCACGGAGGAGAGAACCTTTGAAACCCTCTGGATGAAAGAGGCGCACGGTGTCAATCTTAAAGGTAAAGGAAAGGGAGGAGGAGGAGGGCTACTAGGGTACCGGGTATACAGGAAGAGGAAGAGAAGGATGAAAGTATACACTTCCAGAGGGGGGCTTAATTGTTGGGGCCAACAGGTGTGGTCAAAAGTGCACACTTCTTCAGGAATGACTTGAAAAGTGAAGGCTTCCTTTTTGCGGAAGTGAAAGGTAAATTGCTTAATTGGACAGCAATGGGTCAGAACGTGCATACTTCCTCTGGTCATGTTTGTTTTCATGGATGAATGTGTTACAGGTAGGTAGCTGTACAAGTCTGCATTGGGGTGGCTTATAAATCTTCCTCCCAAATGGTACCATATCCCCTACATAGCGCACTACTTTTGATCAGAGCGATATGGGCTATAGTGCGCGTAGGACACTATATAGGGAATAGGGTGCCATTTTGGGACACAGTGATACTGTATAACCCTCCACGTTGTCAGATACTGTAGGCTTAGAGAAGTGTCTGGGATGCCATTGAGTTTAGCAGGGAACCATTCCGTTGAATTCCCTGCTGATTGAGCTAATACTGTGTGTTTCCATACGTTGTGTTTTGATTGTCTGCCCATGTCTTACTCCCATGTCATATAATTTTTTGGGGGAAAGTCTAAAGTGGTAACTGATATAACTATGACAAGAGGAATATCTCGATTAGTTCATCTTTGTAATCAGAGAGTTTGTGTAAATGAACACCTTTCAGAACTCTCTTTAACTTTAAAAAAAATATTTATTTCGCAAAACATTATTGTTCCATTTTCTACCACAATTACAAAATGCATTCAGTTTACAATATAAACCACTTTAAAGGCCCTGTGCAGTCAAAAATGTGTTTTATGTACAGTACAAGTCAAAAGCTTGGACACACCTACTCATTCAAGGTTTTTTCTCTATTTTACTATTTTCTACATTGTAAAATAATAGTGAAGACATCAAAACTATGAAATAACACATGGAATCATGTAGAGAAAAAAAAGTGTTATTTGAGATTCTTGAAAGTAGAAACCCTTTGCCTTGATGACAGCTTTGCACAATTGTGGCATTCTCTCAACCTGCTTCATGAGGTAGTCACATGAGTGCCTTGTTAAAAGTTAACTCGTGGAATTTCTTTCCTTCTTAATGTGTTTGAGCCAATCAGTCGTGTTGTGACAAGTTAGGGGTGGTATACAGAAGATAGCACTATTCCATATTATGGCAAGAACAGCTCAAATAAACAAAGAGAAACGACAGTCCATCATTACTTTAAGACATGAAGGTCAATAAATTCTTCAAGTGCAGTCGCCAAAACCAAGCTCTATGATGAAACTGGCTCTCGTGAGGACCGCCACAGGAAAGGAAGACCCAGAGTTACCTCTGCTGCAGAGGATAAGTTCATTAGAGTTAACGGCACCTCAGATTGCAGCCCAGATAAATGCTTCACAGAGTTCAAGTTACAGACACATCTCAACATCAACTGTTCAGAGGAGACTGCGTGAATCAGGCCTTCATGGTCAAATTAATGCAAAGAAACCACTACTAAAGGACACCAATAAGAAGAAGAGACTTGCTTGGGCCAAGAAACACGAGCAATGGACATTAGACCGGTGGAAATCTATCCTTTCGTCTGATGAGTCCAAATTTGAGAATTTTGGTTCCAACCGCCTTGTCTTTGTGAGACGCAGAGTAGGTTAACAGATGATCTCCGCGTGTGTGGTTCCCACCGTGAAGCTTAGACGAGGAGATGTGATGGTGTGGGGGTGCTTTGCTGGTGACACTGTCTGTGATTTATTTAGAATTCAAGGCACACTTAACTAGCATGGCTACAACATTATGCAGCGATACGCCACCCCCTCTGGTTCGCGTAATTTGTTTTCAACAGCACAATGACCCAACACACCTCCAGGCTGTGTAAGGGCTATTTGACCAAGAAGGAGAGTGATGCATCAGATGACCGGCCTCCACAATCACCCGACCTCAACCCAATCGAGATGGTATGGGAGGAGTTGGACGGCAGAGTGAAGGAAAAGCAGCCAACAAGTGCTCAGCATATGTGGGAACTCCTTCAAAGACTGTTGGAAAAGCATTCCTCGTGAAGCTGGTTGAGAGAATGCCAGAGTGTGCAAAGCTGTCATCATGGCAAAGGGTGGGTACTTTGAAGAATCTAAAATATATTTTGAATTGTTTAACACTTTTAACAAATGTGTCATCCATACGTGTTATATTAAAGTTTTGATGTCTTCACTATTAGTCTACAATGTAGAAAATAGTAAAAAAAATAAAGAAAAACCCTTGAATGAGTAGGTGTCTGCAACCTTTTGACTGGTACTTTATATTTCCACACAATAAGGTTGGTATAATACTGTGAAATTGTGATAATGATGATAATGCCATTTTAGGGTAAGAGCTGTTTGAAAAGACCGCCTGAAAGTGAAGCCTGTTTTGTATTGAGTGAGATTGTACACTGAGTGTCAAAAACATTAGGAACACCTTCCTAATATTGTGTTGTACCAACCTTTTGCACTCAAAACAGCCTCAATTCGTCAGGGCATGGACTCTACAAGGTGTCGACATGTTGACTCCAATGCTTTACACAATTGTGTCAAGTTGGCTGACGTCCTTTCGGTGGTGGAGCAACCTTGATTCACACAGAGCATGAAAAACCATGCAGCGTTGCAGTTCTTGACACACTCAAACCAGTGCGCCTAGCACCTACTACCATGCCCCTTTCAAAGGCACTTAAATATATTGTCCTGCCCATTCACCCTGGGAATGGCACACATACACAATCCATGTCTGAATTATCTCACGGCTTAAAACTCCTCCCGTTCATCTACAATGATTGAAGTTGATTTAACAAGTGACATCATTAAGGGATCATAGTGACCTGGATTCACCTGGTCACTCTATGTCGTTGAAAGAGCAGGTGTTCCTAATATTTTGTACACTCATAACTCACAAATAATTCACAAATAAAACTATGATCTGTGAATATGTAAAAAATATTTTGTAAATTAAAACATAATCAGTAAATATGTAAAAATGCTTCCCAAATTAAACCTGTGAATATGTAAACAAATATTTCCCTAACATTCACCATAAATCACAAATAAATTGATGATCTGTAAATATATTCTTTATAGCTCACAAATTAAACAAAAATTTTAACAAATGTGGAATGATTTGTGAAATGTGAAACATTTACTACTGTGGGATGTGCATTTGCACATTTAAAAAGTGCTTGTGGGTCTGTATTCTGTGTTTACAGATTATATATTTTTTATTCCGCCTGTCAACTCATTACAATCCACAAATGTGTCTTCAGATGAGCGTCGGACATTTATTCATTCAACAAATGATGTTAAAATATTCAATAAATGTGTCTCCCGTGTGGCGCAGTGGTCTAGGGCACTGCATCGCAGCGCTAGCTGTGCCACAAGAGACTCTGGGTTCGCGCCCAGGCTTTGTCGCTGCTGGCCGCGTCTGGGAGGTCCGTGGGGTGATGCACAATTGGCCTAGCGTCGTCCGGGTTAGGGAGGGTTTGGCCGGTAGGGATATCCTTGTCTCATCGCGCACCAGCGACTCCTGTGGCGGGCCGGGTGCAGTGCGCGCTAACCAAGGTAGCCAGGTGCACGGTGGTTCCGACTGTGTTAAGAAGCAGTGCGGCTTGGTTGGGTTGTGTTTCGGAGAACGCATGGCTTTCGACCTTCGTCTCTCCCGAGCCTGTACGGAAGTTGTAGCGATGAGACAAGATAGTAATTACTAACAATTGGATACCATGAAAAGGGGGTAAAATTAATAAATCAATAAATGACATTAAAACAAATGTTAAATTCTACCGTTGGGGCTACTGTAACTAGCTAGCTTGTCTAGTGGGCCGATGTTGGACACTACAGTTAGTTTGTTAATTTCAGAACGTGCAAATGATGAAGAACCGCTCAGTTTTAAAATCCTGCATTAGGGTTCTGGCTTGCCAGCTAATGAGAAATGTTGCAAATAGTATTTGTCTATCTCTTGTCTTTCAGCGACAAAACAGGGCAATTGATGCTTTGGCAGGACAACACACACTTTCCCAATTGGTGTGGCTATAAGAAATTGGCGTGGCTATAAGAAAATGGTGTGGCTATAAGAACTTGGTGTGGCTATAGGAAAATGTAACATTGTCTGATGAAAAACATTAGAAATTCAGCTTGCTAGCTAGCCAAATCATTTGTTTTGCATCCTTAGCCATATGTATCATTATGTTGCTTCCTAGTCAAAACATGTTCTCTGTGGCTGATTACTTTCGGTTCCCTCCCTCTAGTCTCTGTTTGTGTTGCACGATTGGATTGAGAGGCTGGGCAATGTTACCAGTTAAATAAAAGGCAATAAAAGTTATTTTATTCATACTGTAAAGCCTTTTATCAGTAAAAATGATTAACCTAACAATAATAACAAGACGGTTTAATTGTGTAACAATGCACAGGCCATGTTATGATGATGTTTCAAGACAATCTGATAATTGCTATGAGGAAAATGTTTTGAAGTGTGAAATTACCTATTAAACGTACACCTGTGACAACTTGATCAAGCTTATGAATATGTAAAATTGCACATTGAAATGCATGAACAGTACATGCTCTGATTCACACACATTGACACACCATGCCATCATTCACTCACACACACTGGAAAGGAGGAAGCAAGTCATCAGGAACAGCAACCGTGTGCTCTTGGCTTGGGTCCCAGCATGTGGTCCTCTTGCCTCCTTTAATCGAGTGACTCCTGTTCCAATTGTCTTGTTCTGTGTAACAAGTGGTGTGTGCCGCCCAGTTGACATCTAACTCAATATTGTTATTCTATTCCTACTGTTCTCACAGGCCTGTCCAATCTGAGTCAACCTAGAACCGTGACCACGCTTAGCCTGTTCTACCGCTGACCAGCTGCTTTTGGACCTGATTGGAACTTCCCACTATTCAAGCTCCCATTTTTTTCCAGGCCCTTCATGAATTGTTTGATCTGACTGCTGACTCGGCCAAGGACCTATAGCAGCGTTTCCCAACCTCGGTCCTGGGGACTCCAACGGGTGGACGCTTTGGGGGTTTTGCCCAAGCACAACTACACAGCTGATTTAAATAATCAACTCATAATAACGCTTTGATTATTATTTTACACAATGAGCAAAACATCACTTGAGGTTATACGCTGAACCACACTACTGACATCTTACTCTTTAGGTCAGCATTTCCAAAATGATTTTGAGTCAGCTGTGTATTTGAAATAGATTCCCAGTGTGTGTATTTGGGAATGGATGACCTGGTGTGTCAATGTGTGTGAATCGGTGCATGTATTCTTTCCGCATTTCAATGTGCCATCATTATGCAGTTTTACATATTCATGAACTTGATCAAGTTGTCACAGGTTTGCTTTTAATTGGTAATTTCATACTTCAACACATTTTCTTCATAACAATTATCAGATTATCTTGAACCAATAACATGACCTGCACATTGTATTTACGGTATGAGAAGAATATATGTGCCTTTTATTTATCACAATACAGAGACTAGAGGGAGGGAACTGACAGTAATCAGACACTGAGCGCATGTATTGACTAGGAAACAACATTTTGATAAACGTAGCTAGGGATGCACAACAAATGATTTGGCTAGCTAGCAAGCAAGCATGGATGAAACACAAAACATTTATCTGAATTTGTTAGTTTTTTTTATCAGATAATGTTACAATTTCTTACCTCCACAACAGCCAGGAAATAGTGCTTTATCCTGCCAAGGCATCAATTGCTGTGTTAAGTCCCTGAAAGAAAACAGATTGAAAAACATGATTTCCAACCTTTCTCATTAGCTGGCTAGCCAGATCACCAATTCTGGATTTTAGAACTGAGCAGTTCTTCATAATTGACACATTCCCTGAATCAACAAAGCTGATGAGATTGCCCGCCAGCTAACTTGGCTAGGGGGCTGATGTTGAAAGGACACACTTGGCGCTGCATGCCCCAATGGTTGAATTTAACATATATATGAAAGTCATTTGTTGAACATTTTAACATCATTTGTTCAATAAATAAAATAAAGTTGTTCTTCATTTTTCGAGCCAGAAAGTCTTCTCCGTAGAAGCCTCAGATGCTTTGCTTCACTCTGCGCGTCACGTGACACAAATATTATCCCAATGAATGGAGATAGGTGGCAGAAAGACATTTATAAACATCTGTAAGCATGGAATACAGATCCACAAGCACTTTTTTACAGATCATAATTTTTTTTTGTGGGTTATGGTGAATATTTGTGAAATATTGTTTACATATTTACGGATTATGGCTTTATTTACTAAATATTTGAATATGTTCACAGATCCTAGTTTTATTTGTGAGTTATGTTTAATATAAACACGGATCGTGGGAGACACATTTACAGAATAAAGAAACAAATCTCATTACACTGTTCAGGTACACGAAAGAGCCGATGGGAGTGAACACCCTTGCGACAATGCTGCCAAAGTCCTGCAAAATAGCTGGCCTGTCGCAGATTTACACAAACCACTGCCCCCGAACCACCATGATCCGGAAACTGTTGGATGCTTGACTAGAGGCACGAGAAATACTGTCTATCAGAGGACACAGATTCGCATCCTCTCTTCAAAGTTACTGGAGGCCAAATCTGGAAGCGAGGAAGCACTGTTCTTTAACAACACAGCAGCTCCCCCCAGCTAAAAGAACGGCATCCATTTCCAGCAGCGTGGAGCCAACAAACGTACAACATGGGAAAGCTAACAACAAACGATATCATAGGACAATTTTTTCATTCGTGCACAATTAAATGGCAACAATCAGATCAACATTAATAAATAATTGGCATGTGTTAGTCACTCCAGAAGTGGCGATAATGCTTGGTTTTTGCATACATTTAATGTAAGCTTGCTAGCTAGCCTGTGATTATGTTTCATAGCAACCAGTCTAGCAATAAGACTTTTGTCTGGACTAGTTCTTCAGGCAGAATATATTTATTATAAATTTACTTATTAAAGCAACATTTTCAATCTAGATGTGTAGTTCCTTGCCTTACTTTGTTGGCAACCAGTTTATAAAAGCAATAAGGCAGCTCATGGGTTAATGGTACAGTATATGGCCTGAATAACACGGCTAAGGGCTGTATCCAGGCACGCCGCACCCCAAAGTTGGACGCACAGAATCGTCTAGAATGTCTTTGTACTGTATGCTGTAGAGTTAAGATTTCCCTTCACTGGAACTAAGGGGCCTAGCCCAAACCATGAAAATCAGCCCCAGACCATTATTCCTCCTCCACCGAACTTAACAGTTGGCACTATGCATTGGGGCAAGTAACATTCTCCTGGCATCCGCCGAACCCAGATTAGTCTGCCGATCTTCCGGATTGCCAGATGGTGAAGTGTGATTCATCACTCCAGAGAACGCGTTTCCACTGCTCCAGAGTCCAATGACAGCGAGCTTTACACCACTCCAGCCGACGCTTGGCATTGCATGGTGATCTTAGGCTTGTGTGCGGCGTTGACGGTGCCACGTTGAATGTTACTGAGCTCTTCAGTATGGCCATTCTACTGCTAATGTTTGTCTATGGGGATTGCATGGTTGTGTACTCAATTTTATACACCTGTCAGCATTGGTGTGGCTGAAATAGCCGAATCCACTAATTCGAAGGGGCGGTTTCCCAGAGATCCTTGTTGGAGGATCCGGATTTCCTGCTTATTCCGTCCCGACTCCGGGAATTTATTGAAAGTTCTCGGGAATTTCACTACCCTACACCGAAGTAATGTGACGTTGAGATAAAAACAGCTGCATTGGAACTTGAGATACTATTTCGAAGTGTATTATTATTGTGGCTCGGTGTGTTATTGTGGCTCGGCCATATTAAAAAATCGCATTCGCATTTTGTTGAGTTGCCCCATCTAGCTAGGGGAATAGTGAACGTCCGCCTGAAAGAGGACGCACTGCGGTTGAAGCTTAAGTAATGGTCCTCCATGGGCGTTTGATAAGACGCTGCTATTCTTTTTTATCTTTGGCACAATGCTTTTTTACTCATACAGCAAATTTCCCCTTGCTTATTATGATAAAGCTCCACATGGGCTCCTGTTGTGGGACTCGGTACCTGAATGTATCATATAAATGCCTTGTTGTGTATGCTACCTTAGTAGGCTTAGCGGTAAGTGCAGTTTGCCTGATCCCCAAACTCAGTACCTCAACGTAGGAGTCTATCCTTTGTTGCGTGGTTGGCTAACACTTTGAATTATGCATCACTATTTGTTGATAATGAAATCATTAATACCAGGACATAAAGGGTAGGCTTTCCTACAGACTGAGGGTGCAGGAGATTATCCAAAGAGAGTTGGAGACTTAGTGGTGGGGTCTGTGTGAGCTTCTTTTGTCTCCTGTGGTCACAAGTGTAGAGATTCACTCAAGGCCTTCCCTGTGCCTCTCCACTTCACGACCAGGAGAATTAGCCTCATTGTGTGATGGGCGATGGAAAAGGACCACTGCCCCACCCAGCCACTTGGGCCCTGGAGTGTGTTTTAGAGACTCAGTGAACAGTGCTCGTCACAACACGCCTCTCCACTCAATGAGCAGGGCACCCAGCTGGGAGGGTCATTGAGTCCCCCGTAACAGGCCGATTGTTCCCATTAGGAGAGAGGTAGAGTGAGTGGGGCGGCTCAAACTCCACCCCCAGGCATTGAGTTGGGCCTAGCAGGTGTAAACATCCAGCACTTCTCTCCCCATGAGTGGGCAGCAGACCCCAGGTAGTCACTAACACTGCCTTGGATGAATGACGAAATTAAAAGGGAGAAGAGGAGGAGGAAGAAGAACAGGGGAATCCCAGGCGGACTGAGTATAGGGTGTGGACCAGGTGTTCTGCTATATAATATGAGCTGCCATGTCCCTGAGAGTGAGAATCTCTCTATTGACCGCTTCACAGGACAAAAGACAACAAACCACTTCTCATGTTCTGTAGTGAAAGCCATGTTGTGCTGCGCCACTAAACGCCGCCGAGAGAAGGGAAATATGGTACCTAATATTATTGATCTCTAATTACTTGTGAAAATCACAGCTCTTCTTTTGCTTGCTTACTCAGTAGCGCTGCTGGGATTAGACAGAGAGGCATTTCAGACCAGCACATTGTTTATCCTCTGCTACACATACACAGAACAAAACCCCGGTAAACAGACCCCAGTTTGGAGAGGCTTAACACCTGTGTTTTTTACCCCGTATAAACTCTGCTTTTTTGTCTACTAATGCAAAGAGGATGAAAGCGGTTATTATATTTTGTCTTTTTTTCAAAAACATTATTTACTAGAAAGATATCATCCTAGCTTTAATCCTCTTAGCGGTGGATTGGGGTTGTACTTACAGCACCATGCACCTGCTAAACGGGCTCCTCTTAAAGCTGTATAAACACAGCCGGAGGACCCACGCTAGCTTCCCAGGCCGCATCTCATCCCCACACTACATTCAAAAGCAGCTAGCTCAACAGGAAGTTTAGAGGACACCTTCTCGGGGTGCCTCTCTCTCCCGCTTTCCAGATGCACTCCAAAAACACTGTGGAGACGAGAGTCCCTGGTGTGTCGTATAGCGAGGGGCCCAGGAGCGAGGGCCCCACACCCAGGAGCCACAGAATGGCTCATGTGTTGGACTGTTTAGCGGTCTCAAATAGCTACCAGCTCTCAGCATGTTCACTAGCAACAGGAAGTGCACATCAAGGTCTTCCCCATCAATGCCCTTCCTGGAGTGGATTACATGTGACTGTCTGTTGGCATCCTTGCTCTCATTTAACCCTCATAAGGTTTGTTAAACCTTATTAAACTGTTAGTTTTGTTGTGTGTTTTTTTTCTCATTACTGTAATAGCATTTTAAGGAATGGTGCCCAAGGTGCTCTGAATTATAAGAATATATGGTATAGTCATGCCGATCGGCGCGACCATAGTAGGGATTGATTGAAGCGCAATGATACATTCAAATCTCTTTACCATCAAATCAAATCTGAGCCAATATGACACGAATGCCGATGAAAATTCGAGCATCAACTTGATTGGAGATACACAACCCACTCCCCACTTCTCCACATGAGCCTTCAGGCCGTTACCGAGAACCACATACCGGATTTTTAACAAGGTCGTTAGCATTAGGGAAAAAAGAAAATGTCTTGCCCAGACCTAGCTCAATATCTAGGTGTTGGATAAGAACGAGGCTACAGCATCCAGGAAGTGACCATTAAACGTGCACCTTCCGGACTGAGGCAACTGTTGTAGAGGCAACAGTTTTAATACAGTTTATAACTTATCGCTCTCACATACTAATTTCTGTCCATTAAGAACCAATGATGTGCTACCTATGTGTTACCCCAGTCATCCGTGAGATGCATGCCACCCCTACTGCCCAGGGACAGAGTGCTTTATGGCACAGTGGCGGATTGTAGGCATGCGCTTGTCACAGGGAAATGCAAACACCAGCTGGTTGACAGAGCGCCGGGCCTTCTCTATGCACATGTTGATGTCCTCCCCCCACTGGAACATCCATCTCCTCCGCTGTGTGATGTCAGGGTAGACGCACCGTTGTCCCGGGGTACATTCGGATAACTACCTCAAAATCACCTGGCATCTGATGCACCAGGACTGTCCCCTTTGTGTGTCCCAGGTTGTTTCAACCAAGGTGGATGACTATGATGTTAGGGGGAGCAGCAGCACAGGCAGTATGATAGCTCACAACATGGAGCAGTTTGGCCCACGTCATTTCTCGCTCTCCGAGCCACCTAATGTGACAGTAGTCAAGGAATAGGTTGTGATGCTTTCTGACTGCCAAGGCACGCTTCTCTAACAAGTGGATCCAGGAATGCCCAACAAGCCACACAGCCTTCATTCCAACGTCCATGTTGATATACAATACCAGTCAAACGTTTGGACACACCTACTCATTCAAGGGACTTTCTTTCTTTTACTATTTCTACATGGTAGGATAATATTGAAGACATCAACACTATGAAATGACACATGGAATCATGTAGTAACCAAAAAAGTGTTAAGCAAATCAAAATATATTTTAGATTTTAGATTCTTCAAAGTACCCACCCTTTGCCATGATGACAGCTTTCCACATTCTTGGCATTCTCTCAACCAGCTTCACCTGGAATGCTTTTCCAACAGTCTTGAAGGAGTTCGCACATATGCTGAGCACTTGTTGGCTGCTTTTCCTACACACTGCAGTCCAACTCATCCCATACCATCTCAATTGGGTTGAGGTCGGGTGATTGTGGACGCCGGGTTATCTGATGCAGCACTCCATCACTCTCCTTCTTGGGCAAATAACCCTTACACACCCTGGAGGTGTGTTGCATCATTGTCCTGTTGAAAAACAAATGATAGTCCCACTAAGCCCAAACCAGATGGGATGGCGTGTTGCCGCAGAATGCTGTGGTAGCCATGCTGGTTAAGTGTGCCTTGAATTCTAAATAAATCACTGACAGTGTCACCAGCAAAGCACCCCCTACACCATCACACCTCCTCCTCCATGCTTCACAGTTACAACCTCACATGCAGAGATCATCCGTTCAGACCAAAGAACACATTTCCACTTGTCTAATGTCCATTGCTAATTTTTATGTCACTGAGAGAAAAAAAAAATCCTAATCACATCCTTTTTTTGGTCTGTACGTTTGCAACATAACAACAGGTGGGGGGAGGGGGGGGGGGTGTTGGACACAGTCACTCATATAGATAGACATCTTTAGAACCTGTCTGTATTCCTGATTTCTGGAACCATTAGCTAATCTGTGTAATATTGCCATAAACTCAAAAACCACTTGTTTTGCAAACATGGTCTTGTTTTATCAATCGCTGGGCTGATCAATGGACAGTTCATTGC
Organism: Salvelinus sp. IW2-2015; assembly: GCF_002910315.2. Lineage (NCBI taxonomy): Eukaryota > Metazoa > Chordata > Actinopteri > Salmoniformes > Salmonidae > Salvelinus > Salvelinus sp. IW2-2015. The sequence goes on from NC_036872.1 coordinate 3,647,248, forward strand.
CTCTGTCAAATGAATATGTAGCTTAAAGTTATTTTTGTATTTGTATTTAATTTTGCAGTAAAGATGGTGACACCACAATAAAACATATTTAGGCCTACACTAGGCATATATCTAAAAATACATACAGCCTAATGATATATACAATATACATAATTTTTTATAGCAGGACACTGTAAAGTCCATTACCCTTCTGAAGAGTATTAATTAGGCTGTTTGAGATGGTTTGAATCCTTGGCAACCGGCCTACACATTGTTTGAAGTACAATAGACCAACATAGCTACTGTAGTAGGTAAAGCTGTGTGCTGGAAAATCTTGGTAGAGCATGGGTGAAGTAGACATTGTGGTGCTCATGTGAATTTCCTTTCTTTTTTGACTTCAGACCAATGCTTACTTCTCACTTAAATGTTTTTTGTTTCTGTTTTCTTTTGGTTTAGACACTGATGCTTCAAGAGGGCCACCATTGTTCCTGTTCCCAAGAAAGCTAAGGTAACTGAGCTAAACGACTATCACCCCATAGCACTCACTTCCGTCGTCGTGAAGTGCTTTGAGAGACTAGTCAAGGATCATATCACCTACATCCTACCTGACACCCTAGGCCCACTCCAATTTGCTTACCGCCTCAATAGGTCCACAGACGACGCAATCGCAATCACAATGCACACTGCCCTATCCCATCTGGACAAGAGGAATACCTATGTAAGAATGCTGTTCATCGATTACAGCTCAGCATTTAACACCATAGTACCCTCCAAACGTGTCATTAAGCTCAAGACCCTGGGTCTTGACCCCGCCCTGTGCAACTGGGTCCTGGACTTTCTGATGGGCCGCCCCCAGGTGATGAGGGTAGGAAACAACATCTCCACCCTGCTGATCCTCAACACTGGGTCCCCACAAGGGTGCGTTCTCAGCCCTCTCCTGTACTCCCTGTTCACCCACGACTGTGTGGCCATGCACGCCTCCAACTCAATCTTCAAGTTTGCAGACGACACTACAGTGGTAGGCTTGATTACCAACAACGACGAGACGGCTTACAGGGAGGAGGTGAGGGCCCTTGGAGTGTGGTATCAGGAAAATAACCTCACACTCAACGTCAACAAAACAAAGGAGATGCTTGTGTACTTCAGGAAACAGCAGAGGGAGCAAGTGGAAGGTTTTAAGATTTTCAGCGTACACGTCACGGACACACTGAAATGGTCCACCCACACAGACAGCGTGGTAAAGAAGGCGCAACAGCGCCTCTTCAACCTCAGGAGGCTGAAGAAATGTGGCTTGTCACCGAAAACACTCACAAACTTTTACAGATGCACAATTGAGAGCATCCTGTAGGGCTGTATCACCGCCTGGTACGGCAACTGCACCGCTCACAACCGCAAGGCTCTGCAGAGGGTGGTGGGTCTGCACAACGCATCACCGGGGTCAAACTACCTGCCCTCCAGGACAGCTACAGCACCCGATGTCACAGGAAGGCCAAAAAGATCATCAAGGACAACAACCACCCGAGCCACTGCCTGTTTCACCCCGCTATCATCCAGAAGCGAGGTCAGTACAGGTGCATCAAAGCAGGGACCGAGAGACTGAAAAACAGCTTCTATCTCAAGGCCATCAGACTGTTAAACAGCCATCACTAACATTGAGTGGCTGCTGCCAACATACTGTAATCAATCTCTAGCCACTTTAATAATACAAAATTGGATGTAATACATGTCATTACTAGTCACATTTAAAAAATAATGCCACCATGTTATGATATAATGTTTACAACACTACATACTCATCTCATATGTTAAAAACTGTACTCTATACCATCTACTGCATTTTGTCTATGTTACATGGCCGTCGTTATATGTACATACTCTTATTCATTCTCTTTACTACATACTTATGTGTATAAGGTAGTTGTTGTGAAATTGTTAGATTACTTGTTAGATTATTACTGCACGGTCGAACTAGAAGCACAAGCATTTCGCGACACTCGCATTAACATCTGCTAACCACGTGTGTGTGACCAATACAATTTGATTTGATTTGATGCACTGTTGTTTTACTTTAACACCTTATGAAAGAGACAAGCGACGTGTTATCTTTCCCTGCGGTTAATCGCTCTTGCGCTAGTAACATCACGAAAGGGGACATCCGTCTGCCGGTATGACACCAGTGCGGTGGATTGTTAAAGTTAACTCCTCTCTATGAGGGTTCAGACATACTCCTCATCCTTGCACTGCACTCCCCCATGGGAAAGGGTGAGGAGAAGGGGTGGGGGTTAGCGGCAGCAAACCATATGGATTTGAAATATTAGTTGGTGCTGTGATTGAACATGGCTCTCTTATCACCGAGTTGCCAGGTAGGCGAGCTATAACGATGACTTATCACCCATGTGAGGATCACGGAAGTTATATAACAAGATTCCCCCAACATGACAAACGCCACCTGAGGAACCAGCCAGCCCACATCTAGACCTGGTGTCATTAGCCAGCCTCCCTGGTCCACATCTTCTCTCTAGACCTCCATCTGTGGGGAAGAGAGAATGAGGTTGTAGCAGGGAAGAGACAGGGGGTTCTAGTCCTTCTATAGGGGAGGGGGGGGGGGGATTCCCCAGGCACCCAGTGTGGCAGCACCCCGAACCCCCAGCCCCCCCCCCCCCCCCCCCGAAAAAAATACAGTGGTTTGATTCATCCTGAAAGTTTCCATATTAAATTGATCAACCGATGAAATATTAGAAGGTGAGAAACGTGTACAGTAGGGGTTGAACAGTAGTCCTATAAATCTACCCTCTTAATCCTCACTAATCATGCAACTGTGATGACAAGTGTCCAGTCGTCATGAAACGTGTGCCAGGCTCCAGGTTTAAACCTCTACCTATGGTCTGCGTTCCATAACAATTCGAACAGGCTACATTTCCCAAATGATTGCACAATTTAGCCTAATATAATCCACTATTGCTAGCGATCCTCAGGAACAACCACACGAATGTGACGGAAAGGTAAAGGAAAGAAAGGTAAAGTAACTGCGCAATGGAAGGACGCAAAATGTAAGGAAACGAACACTAAAGTGACAGTTATTAATGTCATAAATCAACTCGGTAGATTTGTCGCTACACTGTCACGTGTGCATGGCTACAGATGCCTACACTGAAGCTAGGGCCTCCAAATGTCATCCTTGCAAGTTATAAAGCCAGAATTTAATTAACTTCACTGTGGGAAAGTTGATATGTTGATATGCTTCAGTTTGCTCAATCCCTGTATCCAAACGGTTTACTCATTGACTTGACTCTTATCAATAGCTTTTATCAACTTGTAAATCACAGTGCATGGAGAATGGTGTTTTGTCTATCGGGGGAAAGGAAGTAGATGTTGTTCCACTTGGAACCGACGGGTCGCACGACCTTATTCTTTGTTTCGTTGTGCGTAAACGTTGTGAAATTGAGGGCATTAAGTCAGAGTCAGAATACGGTGTATCTGTATACACACCTCTGCCACACCTCTATTTCTGTGATCTCCACCCTGAAGGCATAGCTGGATGAAACATCCATTACCTCACACCTAAATTCAAGGTCAGAATACGTGTAGATTAAAAGGAGCATAGAAAGGGAATTATTTCTAGTCCCTCTGTGGGGAAAATAGTGGCAGTTCTAGTCCTTCTGTAGGGTAGAGAGGGTGTTCTAGTTCTTCTGTAGGGTAGAGATGGTGTTTTAGTCCCTCTCTGGGGGAGAGAGGGGGTTCCTAGTTCTTCTGTAGGGTAAGATGGTGTTTTAGTCCTCTCTGGGGGAGAGAGGGTGTTCTTAGTTCTTCTGTAGGGTAGAGAGGGTGTTTTAGTCCCTCTCTGGGGGAAGAGGGTGTTCTAGTTCTTCTGTAGGGTAAGATGGTGTTTTAGTCCCTCTCTGGGGGAGAGAGGGTGTTCTAGTTCTTTCTGTAGGGTAAGATGGTGTTTTAGTCCCTCTCTGGGGGAGAGAGGGGGTTCTAGTCTTCTGTAGGGTAGAGATGGGTTTTAGTCCCTCTCTGGGGGAGAGAGGGTGTTCTAGTCCTTCTGTAGGGTAGAGATGGTGTTTTAGTCCCTCTCTGGGGGAGAGAGGGTGTTCTATTTTTTCTGTAGGGTAGAGATGGTGTTTTAGTCCCTCTCTGGGGGAGAGAGGGGGTTCTAGCCCAACGGTGGGGAAGAGACAAGGTTTTAGCCCTAGGATGGTGGGTGGGGGGTGGAGTTCTATTCCAGTGGAGAGATGGGAGACCCTCAGAGGTATTTGGAAGCTGATCATGTTGCACGCCTGAAGAACTGACCAGCCCGCTTCAAACCAAGGCGCGATGAACCCTGACCTCTTTGTTAAAACAAAAACAGATGTCGCCGAGGTGACTCATATCCGGCCTTAAATAAGCTGGTGAGGAATTTTTCACCCTGTCCTCCGCTCTGTTATTTCTTCTCCTCCTCCACTCTCTCGTTACTCCTGTCTTCTCCCTGCAACTCACAGCACATCCCTCACTCCCAACTTCATTAAATACGGCCAATACCAAAGCGCAGTTTTTTTTTTAAGTATATGCATGTATTCCTGGCATTGGAATGGACTTGTTTATAGCCCTGACCCTTGATGCTTGATGTCTTTAAACAGTCTTAAACCAGCTCTGGCAAGGTCACTCCATTTCTGTTTACTTTTAGAAGAATATTTAGCCACTGGGGCTTTTAAAAGCATTTCTGTAAAACATCACCACAGAGAGAGATGGGGAGAGAGAAACACGCCAAGAACATCATGACGTGAATGTGCTTCTTGCATGCTAGTGTTAAATTATTTCCAACATTATGATCAGCTTCATATTTCAACATCTTTGTAAACGTTCATGACAACCAGTCTATCGTTCAGAAATGATCCTAGAGCGTAAAATAAAATGACAAAGTGATGGTTTTAACACTGCTACTACTACTACTACAATACTACTATTACCACAATGCTACCACTACTACAATACCAGTACTGCTACTACTGCAATAATAGGAATAATAATAATAATAATAATGCTAATAGTAACATGAATGATTAACCTTGTGACGGTTCTGTGAATACAAACATGTGGAGCCCTTAATAAGCATTATCTCCAACGCCATGCATTTGGCCCAGCGAACCTAATGATTTACATCCTCTATATGGGACTGATCCCTATCGGATTGATGAATGCACCGACCAATCATGCTCCCGCAAACCCCAGCATGTACATACACCAATAAGTGATGATGAACAGCTTGCGACGCCGTTATTTATGCCCGGCCGCGGGGGCCGCCTCGACGGTGGAGCCTGACTTACTGGGCTAGGCTTAGGCTTGATCTGGTCTGATCTGGGCTGGTCTGGGCTGGTCTGATCCGGTCTGTTCTGGGCTGGTCTGGTCCGTTCCCAGGTCTCTACTGTAAGGGGCCGGAGATCTCTCGGACACACATCTGGGGGACATGGACTGTCATACGTAAGACTTCCCCACCATGAAATCCAAATTCTCAAATATCCCTATTGCTTTGTGTGTGTGTGTGTGTGTGTGTGTCTGCGTGCGTGTGCGCGCGAGTATATGTGCGTGCGTGCACGCGTGTGGACGTGTTGCACTACACTTGTGAGGACTTCAAGTTCCCACAAGAATGGTAAATTAACAAAAAGTTTACAAACTGGGGCCATTGTTTGGCCCCCACAAGGTCAAATGCTATCTCTAGGTGGTTTAGGGTTAAGGTTAGAATTAGTGTCAGGGTTAGGGTTAGGAGCTAGGATTAGTTTTAGGGTTGGTGCAATCTCTAGGTTTAGGGTTAAGGTTAAGGTTAGATTTTCAGGTTAAGGCTAGGGTTAAGGTTCGGGTTAGGGTAAGGGTAGTGTGTAACGCTTATATTTAGGGTTAGGTGTTAGGGAAAATAGTATTTTGAATGGGTCTGAATTGTGCTTCCCCACAAGGTTAGTTGTACAAGACTTTGTGTGTGTGTCTATGTTTGTGCATGTGTGTGTGTGATTTGGTCTCCAGGTTGGAAAGCAGTAGAAATCTTGGCTCCTATTCTCATGTTCAATTCTGTTCTCACTGCTTGTTGGTGTTACCATGGCCCAGCCTCAGTGTGTTTGTATGCAGATGGCCTTGTATAGTCCGCCCGGGGTTTATTTTCTTTGGATAAAGAGGCACAACTCTTTTATAGCTCCTCTTAGCGATGTGTATCTGAGAGAGTTGACCTCGGTCGTCGGGCTTCATGAGATTCCTCCCGTTTCTCAGCCCCTCTGTTTCGTTATTTTCCTGTGCTGCTCGTCTTTTTTTGTCAGCCCTTTTCACACATCCATCCATCCATCCGCGAGCAGGGAGATAGCCACACATCAGGAAATGAGGACAGAGAGACGGGGGAGAAATCATGTAGGTGGCGATGTACCGACTTCTACGCACTTCATCGGAGAGGGAGAGAGGGAAAGAGAACGAGAGAGTGTAACAGTGAGCAGGCGTCATACGGTTGCCGTTAGGCTCGAGTCCGTGGTGTGCGGCCAGGGCAGTAAATGTCACATCCTGTAAAAGAGAGCAGGGAAGAGACGGGGTGCGGGCCCCTACAATCCCACACACCCCCCTTACCTCACACTCATTTCGGGGGAACCTGGAGCATTTTGGGGACCAAGGGGCGAAGAAGGCTCCAGATCTGCGAAGAACATCTTCGTAGCGGGTGCTCTTCAATTGTCGGGGCCCCTAGCTCCAAACTGTTGAGCAGACGACCAGGTCCTGAGAGTCCCCCGCGCCTAAACTGAAGTGACAGTTATTGGCCCCTCTCGTCCAGAAGAAATTGTGAAGCTATTTCCTGTTTTGTCCCATTTCTCAGTAGGAGTGTATTCCAATGCATTTGATACGGCCATATTAACCGTGCACTCTTGAGCCCAGTCCATAACTCTGTCCTGGATGAAATTTACTGCACAGTGCTATATTATAAGATGCTCTGTCTATGTGTACCAGCTTTGTATTCTGCTCCACCATGTTTTCCGTCCCTAGCCATGACACATCATAAACCGCAACACAAACCCCAAAGAGCTGTGCTGTCCCCCCTCTAATGTTTATGTCCTTTGTTTACCCCCCCCCCCCCCCCCCCCAATGAAGCTTTCTTTACCCAATGCACAAAAATAAATGTAGCATGACTGACGTACAGTACGTTTCCACTGCCATTTCCACAGCAGATTATATTAGGAAATGTTTACGGCACAGGATGACAAAAGTTTCCTATCTGCTTTCTATTTGTATAACCAGACGTATGATTTCAGACTATTACCGCTTCTCCTGGCATGCCCATTCAACAGATTTGATTTATGTGATAGGTCAGTGTGTGTTGGTGTGGTGTGTGTGTGTGTGTGTGTGTGTGTGTTGTGTGTGTGTGTGTGTGTGTGTGTGTGTGTGTGTGTGGTGTGTGGGTGTGTGGTGTGTGTGTGTGTGTGTGTGTGTGTGTGTGGTTGTGTGGTGTGTGTGTGTGTGTGTGTGTGTGTGTGTGTGTGTGTTGTGTGTGTGTGTGTTGGAGTTGTCAGGGTTTGGTCTGGTGATTCTCAGGGGGAGTGTTCCACATCTAAGCTCCATAACTCAAGAGATCCTTCAACTCTGCCCACTTCTCCACTCCTCCACTGTCCAGCCTAGTTCAGCCCAGCTCTGTTACACTCAATCTGGCCTGGCCTGAACCACAGTCCACCAGTCCAGTCCAGCCTACCATTAGCCTGTCCCAGCTCTGCATCCTGCTCATTTACAGGACCTTTTACAAGGCTTCTGGTAGGGCTTTAATCCCCCATTTTATAGAAAATATCTAAAAAGGGAAGGATGAGGTTGTCCTGTGGTCCGAGTGAGTGACTCAGGCTGAGAGAGGACTGTACACATTAAAGTCATCTTTCCATTGCCACTCATGATAACCTCCAAGCCTCCACCAACACTCCTTAACTTCCCACATAGAGATGTAGCCTATTCCACGTAACTATCCACATGCCCATGTGTAGCAGTACGGTTGTAGCGGTGTACAGACAGTGTCCAGGTGTCAGCGCAGTCACCACATGGTAGATGTCTTACTTTGTCACCCCATCCCCTTCTCCTCTCTTCTCTTCTCCTCTCCTCTCTCCACCCGCTGTGATTTACTTCTCCTCCTCTCCTCTTTTTATTGGCCGGAGGTCACCAAGAATCTGGACAGTCTCACCCTGCTGAAAGCAGTAAAACACTAAGCACACACTCCCCTCCTAACCTACACCATCACCGCTAAAGGTGTGTGTGTGTGTGTGTGTGTGTGTGTGTGTGTGTGTGTGTGTGTGTGTGTGCGTGTGCATGTGCGTGTGCGTGTGCGTGTGTGTGTGTGTGTGTGTGCGGGGCGTCAGAAGGGCAGGAAATAGTGATTATGACATGGGCCTTCAAACTCTCATTGCATGGATTTTAAAGCACATGTAAGGCCCACACACTGTTCTGGGCACTTGACGTGAACATCTTCAAGGCTGATGAGCTGTGCATTCTTGCTGCTGCCTTTGTTTATTAGTATTCGCTGTGTTTACACCCTCCTATCATGATCCTTTATTTATCATGCACAGGGATTTATTACTCCTGGTTTGTCTTGGTTTATTGTTTGGGTTTTAATGCATTGCAATGTTGCTGACACAACCCCCACGCACACACTTACCCTCCAGGTTTCCTGTGTGCCCTGGCTAGGCCCTCCCCTCATCACCCTCCTCCTCCGTGTGTACACATTAGTGCCCTTAAGAGCACGTCCCGGGCTCTCAAGCCCTGCTCTACTCCAGCCAGAGGAGCTCACCCCTCACACACCGTAATTAGCCTCCATCTGAGGAGCATTAGGCCATGCTGCTGTTTTAACACAGAGCACGTGTCCCAAAAGTTGCGCCCTATTACCTACGTAGGGGGCCTTTTAGGGACTGAGCCAGGCCTGGCCGGGGAGAGGGGAGGGACCCCGTGTTGTTCTGACACCCACCGTAATGTCTCCCTCCACACTGGGCTTTCACCAGGGAGCTTCAGTGTGCTATGCCTTGAGGTTCAGGGAAAAGGACGCCGCCAGCGCTAACCGTCTGCTCGTTCCAATTGCGGTTCGTAAACGTCGGATGAGAGTTGGAATTCGGCGGCGGGTTCCAGTGGAGTTTGGCATGGGAAAGCGCATGTTCTATTTTGCGGCCCATGGATACCGAGGATAGTGTGCTTTCGTGTATAGGTTAGCATGCTAATTCCACATGTACATATATCTTAATGAGCACATTGAAGTGGTGGAATGCCTGAGACCCACATAGCCTTTGTCCTTAACATTAAATGGATGCTATTCATGAAATGCTAATTGTAATTGTAAAGACACAGGTGTCGGCATCCCACTCCCCGTCTGTCTGTCTCTTTCATTATCTCTCATGGGCGGCCGCGCACACCCTTTCAAAGACACGTCGTGTTTTCAGGCAGGAAAATTATATTCGTGTTCTTATTTTCTCCTGTGGAATTACTGACCTGTATTTTATAATGAGAAGAGGAAGAGGAAGAGGAAGAGAGAGAGAGAGAGAGAGAGAGAGAGAGAGAGAGAGAGAGAGAGAGAGAGATATGGTATCTGGGGCGGAGGGGTAGGATGGGATGTATGATGGGATGGGTGAGGGTTTGGGGTGGAGGGTTGGGATGGGATGGGATGGGATGGGAGTGAAAGGGTGGGATGGGGTTCTGGGGTAGAAGAATAGGATGGGTTAGGATGGGCAGAGCGGGGTGGGGTAGTTGAGGGTCTGGGTGGTTGTTAATAGAGACGGGAGGGGGGGGCTCCTTGGCTTCTGTTAATGATCATGATGTGCTTGTGAAAAGGCAGGCTGGCTCTGGCATGGCTCGGGCCTACTATCACACCATCACACAATCACACTACATGGGGGCGCACGACGCTCAGCAGGCCCAGCAAATTCAGCTAATTTAAGAGAGGCTTCTGGATTATTGTTAGGGGCTGATATTACAGAGTATTGTAGTGTGGCATCCATTTGGCCACATCATTTTTTCCCCCAAGATCCTTCCATTTGTTGAATAGGTGTGAAAATATAGAACCTAAGAATTCAGACACCAGGAAAACTGACGTCCGATAGGTACTCTTTCTAGAAAAAAACAACCGACGAACCTGCCGTTTCTACTTGTAGAATCGCCCTGCTCGTCAATGACCGACATCTTGACTTTAAGCCAATCAGAAAGCACGACCCTCCACTCCTGTCAGGGGTGACAAGAAAAAGGAAAAGAGGGCTCTTTGCCCAGTGTTATCCACCTCCTTTTCATCAGAATTGTTCTAACCAAAACAATAAAGTTGCATAATAAATATATTTTTAGAGTCTTTACCTCCAGCTAAGGAGTTTTGTGCTTAAAGAAAGTTTTTTTTGAAAGGTTTGATCGTGTGCACTAGCTCCTGGCGCAGCTGTCTAACGCACTGCATCTCACTGCTAGAAGCGTCACTACAGCCCCTGGTTCGATTCCAGGGTGTATCACAACCGGCCGTGATTGGGAGTCCCATAGGGTGGTGCACAATTGGCCCAGCGTCGCCCTGGTTAGGGTTTGGCCGGGGTAGGCAGTCATTGTAAATAAGAATTTGTTCTTAACTGACTTGCCTAGTTAAATAAAAAGGCAAATAAATAGCTAGCTAACGTTAGCTAAATGGTTAGTATCGGCATTTGCCAGTTAACCCAACATACAGTAGCTATCTAGTTTGCTACTCCACTGACTCTTGGCAGCTAGCAGGCAGCTGCTTCATTCAAAAACAAATCCATTGTGATTTAACTATAATGTTGCTAGCTACGCTAGGTATCTACACTGTAGCTGTGGCCATTTGGCTAGTATCAACAAGGGCAAGAGGCTGAACAACAAAAAGACTGCCGACACTCTGGGCAGAGGCGCTACGTATCTCTGGTATGTCTGAGGCTTAACAATGCATAGAGGCCTACTTGACTGTTAGCCCTATCCTCATTTAGGGTGGAACGCAACACCAGTAGATTTTGACAGGTGACATCTTCACTTTTGTACAGCTAATGGTTTCCTCTACAGGTAATGTAATATGTCACCGTACCTTCTCAGTTTTTCACAACACCTCTCTCTCTCTCTCTCTCCATCTTTCTCCATCTCTCTCTCTCACCCCACCTCCCTCCCTCTCTCTCCATTCTCTCCCTCTCTCTCCCTCTCTCTCAGCCCTTGCTCTTGATCCTTGCTTTCTGAGCAGATAGTTCAGGCAGGATTAATATTCCTGACACTTTGATGTCAAAACCAAGTATCACAAAGCAGGAGGAGGGTAAGGGATGAGGGGGCGGCGGGTCGAGGGAGAAAGACAGAGGGAATGAAAGACAGAGGGGGATAAAGAAAAAGAAAAGAAGGGGATAGAAAAGGTGGCAGAGATGTGAGGGATCATGGCTTGGCAGCGAGGCTAGATGTATAAGCTCACCCAGTCGAGTGTGTGTGTGTGTGTGTGTGCGTGTGTGTGTGTGGGTCCCCTGTTGGCAGCTTCCCGGCGCTCCGAACCACAGCTGTGTGTGCAGAGGCGTGTCGTCGTGGCTACGGGGGGAGCGAGGGTCAACGAGGGAGTGCCGGCCCTAGCGTTGCTCTTTATTGGCTCCCGGGCAGAGGCACTGGCCTCGTCCATTAAGCCAATCACTCACACCTTGCTGACCCTTGACAGCCAATCAGCAGGCTCTGCCTAGAGGAGAAGAGCAAGCAGACAAAGGCAGAGGCGGCGAGGAAGGCATGTGATTGGACCATATGAGAGGAGAGAGAGAGAGAGAGAGAGAGAGAGAGAGAGAGAGAGAGAGAGAGAGAGAGAGAGAGAGAGAGAGAGAGAGAGAGAGAGAGAGAGAGAGAATACTGTGTTTGTGCATCTGTGCGCTTGCATATTCTGTGTGTGAGTGTGTGAGTGTGTGAGTGTGTGAGTGTGTGTGTGAGTGTGTGAGTGTGTGAGTGTGTGTGTGAGTGTGTGAGTGTGTGAGTGTGTGAGTGTGTGTGTGAGTGTGTGAGTGTGTGAGTGTGTGTGTGAGTGTGTGAGTGTGTGAGTGTGTGTGTGAGTGTGTGAGTGTGTGAGAGCAAGAGGCTCAGAGTGGGGCTGGTTAGCCTGGTTTCAGTGGAGGTGCCAAAGGTGAGAACGTATGGTGGGCGAGAGCGCCCTTAATCTGTGCCTGACGAGGGCATGGGGAGCCTCCTTACAATAATTACATTAGAGTCAAGTGGATCACAGTATCTGACAGCAACACATTTTTGCCCTCAAGGAGAATCCCTGGTTAATTGTAATCTGCCAAGAAGGAGCAGGCTCTGGTAGTGCCTACCTATATTGTATAGAGGTTTAGAGTTAGAGAAAGACAGGGGAGAGGGAGAGAGAGAGAGTGTGCATGCATATAGTGTGTGTGTTTGCGTGTGTGCGTGCGTGCGTGTGTGTGCGCGTGTGTGTGAGAGAGGGGTAGAGAGCAAGTAGAAAGACTGGTGTCTCAGAGGAATATAGCTATGCATTGTCTGTGAGTCAATTCATGTGCATTTACTGTGCATTTGTACAATGTTCACGTGTGTGTAAGTGCTTTCGGGAGGTGGTGTGTACACGGTGTGTGTCTGTTCCCATATACACGTACAAGATTGTATATTTGTGCATCTATAGGAATGTGCTGACGTTAAATGGCGGTGCATGTGTATCTTTTGTGTGTAACTGTTAACTTCCTTTTGTGTGTGTGTGTGTGTGTGTGTGTGTGTGTGTGTGTGTGTGTGTGTGTGTGTGTGTGTGTGTGTGTGTGTGCACCTCTTTGTATAACTGTGTATGTCAGTGTGTGTGCATGCGTGTGCGTGTGTAAATGTGTTTGTGTGTTGGAGCTGAGCTACTGGGCTGTAAGTGTTGGCGGTATGGTGCTTGTGGCGCTGCTGCAGGCAGGGGAGGGTAGCTAGCTGGATCACTGGAGCCTAGCTATCCGGCTGAGGGGAGGAGAGGTTGATCTGTTTAGTGTCCGTCTCCTGCCAGCTTTCACTGGTCATTAAAAGCAGCCCGTTATCAGGCAGCGCAGGGAGAGACTCACAGACCAGGGAGGCTGCAGCGTCTTCAGGTAACAGCTCCTTATCTGCCTGCTGATTGCCTTCACGCTTCCAAACCGGCTGACGTTGGCATCTCAATCAGTCTTTCAATAATCTGCGAGAGAGAGGAGGCCCGCTTGCATGTCGACTGGCGAATATTAATGCGAGAGGCATACGGGGAGACGCGTATACAGGAAACAAACAAACAATTCCTAAATCTGCCTGGGTGTTGCTACCTTGCTGTGCGCCCCAATCCAACGCAGAGATCCCAGTGCTCTAGAGGCTTTAGATCCAAACGGCATAGCTGTGTTGAGGAAGCAGTTCATGAATCACAATGAAGGTCCTTTAGCTGCCTAACGGGACATAGCAGAGAAACAGAGCGGTTATTTGTCATCATCTTTGTCCTTATAGATTTTTCTCACAAATTTTCAGGGTTACCAGATTTTCCACATGTATCTCCGAGAAAGCTGGGCTTGTATCCACAAAGTATCTCCGAGTAAGAGCGCCGATCTGCCCATATCATCTGTCATTACGATCTTGGTGCTGACATGCAACACCAACCCTCCCACACACACCTCTGAGGTCAGGGCTCTGTGCAAGCCAGTCAAGTTCTTCCACACCGATCTCGACACATTTCTGTATGGACCTCGCTTTGTGCACATGGGTATTGTAATGCCGAAACAGGAACGGGCCTTCCCCAAACTGTTGCCCCAAAGTTGGAAGCACAGAATCATCTAGAATGTCCCTACACTGGAATTGTTTGTGCCTAACCCGAACCATGAAAAACAGCCCCAGTGTAACGGCTGTCGTCGGAATGAGACCAAAGCGCAGCGTGGGAAGTGTTCATGATCTTAATTGTCAAGAATCACTCAAACAAAAATAACGAATACAAAAACGAAAGCAAACAGTTCCGTCAGGCACAGATACTAAACGGAAAACAACACCCCAACAAAACCCAAACGGAAAATGACAACTGTTATATGATCCCCAATCAGAGACAACGATAGACAGCTGCCTCTGATTGGGAACCACACTAGGCATAAACAACAAAGAAATAGAAAACATAGATTCTCCCACCCGAGTCACACCCTGACCTAACCAAACATAGAGAATAAATAAGGATCTCTAAGGTCAGGGCGTGACACCAGACCATTATTCAAATTCAAGTTCAAATTATCTTTATCGTCCCAATGTGGGAAATGTGTGTGGGTCAGGGTTCAACAATAAAAAAAACTACAACATAAAACAGTGACAATCATAACACTGTATACACGACATGGATTAAAGGAACAGTCAGTCATTGAGCAAAACTGCAGCAATAGATAGACATTTCATTTCATGTGGATTCAGAAAGTCTGAAGACCTGTGGGAATAAAATAGTTCTTGTTTCTGTTGCTATTGAGTTTAGGGAAGTTTAAAATGACGACACCAAACTTTACAGTGAACTATGCATTGGGCAGGTAGCGTTCTCCTGGTATCCGCCAAACCCAGATTCGTCGTTCAGACTGCCAGATGGTCCAGTGTGATTCATCTCTCCAGAGAACACGTTTCCACTGCTCCCAAGTCCAATGGCGGCGAGCTTTACACCGCTCCAGCCGACGCTTGGCATTGCGCATGGTGATCTTAGGCTTGTGTGCGGCTGCTCGGCCACGGAAGCCCATTTCATGAAGCTCCCGATGAACAGTTCTGGTGCTGATTTTGCTTCCAGAAGCAGTTTGGAACTTGGTAGAGAGATTTGCACTTTTTACGCTCTACGTTGCTTCAGCACTCGCGCGGTCCCATTCTATGAGCATGTGTGGCCCTACCACTTCTCGGCTGAGCCGTTGTTACTCCTAGACGTTTCCTCTTCCCAATAACAGCACTTACAGTTTAACCGGGGCTGCTCAAGCAGGGCGGAAATTTGACCAGCTGGCTTGTTGGAAAGGTGGCATGCTATGACGGTGCCACGTTGAAAGTCACTGAGGTCTTCAGTAATGCCATTCCGCTGCCAGTGTTTGTCTGTGGAGACTGCATGGCTGTGTCTTGATCTTATACACCTGTCAACAACGGTTGTGGCTGATATAGCCAAATACACAAATTTGAAGGGGTGTCCACATACTATATAGTGTGTTTGTGTTATTTCCTTATTTATTTTCTTATTGATTTCCATTTCTAATACAACCACCCTTGATATTGTTGTTACTGTCCTGTTTGTGACAATCTTGATTATTATTTTTATGATGTTATTGGATATTGTTAATTAATCATTCCATTTCCAAAGTGCTCTTGGCATTATCTGCCCGGGGGCATGGCAGCCGCTCTCTGGTGCACAACACACCTTCCGTCTCTCTCTCTCTCTCTCTCTCTCTCTCTCTCTCTCTCTCTCTCTCTCTCTCTCTCTCTCTCTCTCTCTCTCTCTCTCTCTCTCTCTCTCTCTCTCTCTCTCTCTCTCTCTCTCTCTCTCTCTCTCTTCTCTCTCTCTCTCTCCTCTGCCTCTCTCTGCCTCTCTCTCTTCTCTCTCTCTGCCTCTCTCTCCTCTGCCTCTCTCTCCTTCTCTCTCTCTCCTCCTCTCTCTCTCTCTCTCTCTCTCTCTCTCTCTCTCTCTTCTCTGCCTCTCTCTCTCTCTCTCTCCTCTCTCTCTCTCTCTCTCTCTGCCTTCTCTCTCTCTGCTCTCTCTCTGCTCTCTTGCCTCTCTCTCTCTTCTCTATGCTCTCTGCCTCTCTCTCTGCCTCTCTGCCTCTCTCTCTGCCTCTCTCTCTGCCTCTCTCTCGCTGCCTCTCCTCTCTCTCTCTCTCTCTCTCTCTCTCTCTCTCTCTCTCTCTCTCTCTCTCTCTCTCTCTCTCTCTTCTCTCTCTCTCTCTCTTCTCTGTCTCTCTGATGCGGGATCACTGTGATTATGCATATCCCATGCATATCCCATGTGAGGCTGTGGCGCTGCAGCTGGAGCTGGGGCTGTCAAAATAGGCAGGCCCCTGTCTTCAGGAAAAGGTCACCAGCAGGTGCTGTGAACTCATTGTCAGCTCATCACTCCTCAACCAAATGGATAATGTTCAACATATTGGCTTCCCAGGGAAAAAGTACAGGAAAGGAAAACTAGGTGTTTTATATGTTTTTCTTTTTTCTTTGCAACGAGAGAAAAGCCAACAGGAGGTGAGGGATTTATAGAAGTCTTTGTGGACTATTACCGAGGATCAAATCGCAGGATTATTTGACTCCTATTTCCCTGTTGTCACCTCTTACCCTGTCCTGGGTGTATTGATAATACCTTAGAGGCTAGACTGCTGGTTATTAACATGCTGAGTGTCCTTTTGTAACCCCGTAACCGGCCATCACTATTCACATCTCACCAGAGGCCTTTGGAAACCGAAAACCTACAGCCTGGTAGGACAGTAGCAGACAGACAACAATGTTATGAGGATATGACCTGGATCTATTCAACCCATAGGAAAAGGCCCCCTGCAGTTGCTTTACTCATGGTTTGGTATGAGGCTGACCAATGAACAGTACACTGTAGTCATCACTGACCTGCCATTGTCACATAGGTGACAACAAAGTAATAACACTTTCCCTCCCGCTCTCTTTTTCTCTGTCTTTCTGTCTCTCTCTCTCTCTCCCTCCCTCCCTCCCCTCGCTCTACCTCATTCCTGACTTATCTATGGCTTCCCCCCCCCCCCTCCCTCTCTCCTCCCTCCTTCTCTCTGCTCTCATCCATATGATGTGTGACATGTATCATTGCTTAGGACTACTCCAGGCTCGACATGTTGACATTCCCCCGTGTCTCTTCGTCCTTCCCTGTAGGCTCCAGTGGTGTTGAGTTGTGTGGATGAATGATATCGATCGCACACAGTGGTTGAGAAGAGGGGAGGGGGGGGAAACAAACCAGGGCCTCTCACTCACTATAGCTTTCCTACGGTCTTTTTTTTCCTCTCTTAAACTTGCGTTTCCATGGCAACCATACCATATCTGGAGCAGATAGTGAGGCGCTATGGAAACAGTCCCATTGGTGAAAGAGGAGCATGTAAGTTCACTGAGGTGTAGCTGTTCTGCCGGTGTAGCGTGTCTCTACGGGTACGAGCGCCCAGAGTGGGGAAAGCCCTCAGCAGATGCGACACGGCGTCAATGGCCAAAGCAGGATGCCAATATCGTCTTACGACGATGCCCTTGAGGCCCAGGTATGTCGTGTCAATACCAATTATGAGGTGTCGATACCTGCGTCAGAATCAAGGTCTCGCTCTGATTGAGTTAGCCACACCGGTATCCGAGGAGACCCGTGAGATAGATCCCTGATAAAAAGATGGAATCCGCAGTAGGGGGAAACAGCGCCACTGTCCGCCCCACTGTCTCTGTTGTTGTTTTTGATTCGTTGACAAAGCGGAGGTGGTAAAGGACAGTACATATTCTGCTGTTCTTTCGCACATGCGATGATGTCCGATAGGAGGGACAAAGGAGAAGATCCCAGACACTGGAAGAATGCCACCTTTTGCTTCGAATACATTGGCTTATGCAAAGAAACTGTTCAAATCCCACCACCACACAAGGCACCAATGGATATCGCATAACTATTTTATTCGCCTAATGTCCATTGGAAGCTATGTGGTGGTATGCCCTATGAAGTGGAGTTCCCCCAGGCAGTTAACAGTAGAGCCCATGCTGAAGAGTCCCACCACAAGTATGCAGGGTGTTAGTTGGCTCCATGAAGCAGGTTCCCATGCAGGGGAGGGATGCACATGGACAAGGATATTGGCTGTGTGAATCAGGCCAGTCCCAAAGTACCAGCGGAGGAGGGAGGGAGGCTGAAATTGGGCTGTCAAACCAACTGGTCAGGAGAGGAGGTGGGTTGGTGAGTCAGGGATAAGTAGATGGTTAGAGGTCACGTTTTTTTTTTTAAAGGTTGAGCGTCGTGGGTGGCGAGGAGTGGGGTCTTAGATGTGCACAGATTGTATGGTCTTTCTCTCTCGTTCCCACGCGCACACACACGCGTGCAGCCCACACTGTTAAGGCGAGAGTAATGGAGCAGTTGTGTGACCTTCATGAGGTATGTCGTTAGCCCCCGTGATACAAGAGTTCAACATTGGTCGAAAACACACAAGTCTAAGTGTAGCAATGCTATAATGTTGTGTGTGTGTGTGTGGTGTGTGTGTGTGTGTGTGTGTGTGTGTGTGTGTGTGTGTGTGTGTGTGTGTGTGTGTGTGTGTGTTGTGTGTGTGTGTGTGTGTGTGTGGTGTGTGTGTGTGTGTGTGTGTGTGTGTGCGCGCATGCGTGCTGTGCATATGTGAACACGCATGCGTGTGTGGGAGCGTGCTTGTGCCTGTGTGTGCATGTGTGTTGTGTGTGTGTGTGTGTGTGTGTGTGTGTGTGTGTGTGTGTGTGTGTGTGTGTGTGTGTGTGTGTGTGTGTGTGTGTGTGTGTGTGTAGGTTAATGTTGTGGGGGGGTGTGTGTGGTGTGTGTG